>NC_091352.1:6137839-6150339 GCF_038502225.1 Cherax quadricarinatus | reverse complement strand
AGTCGCAGAGCCAGGAACGAGTATGCACAGGTAAGGAGGGAGGCCCAGCAGCAGTATGAAAATAACATAGCATCGAAAATCAAGACTGACCCGAAACTGTTGTATAGCCACATCAGGAGGAAGACAACAGTCAAAGACCAGGTGACTAGACTGAGGACAGAAGGTGGAGAACTCACAAGAAATGATCAGGAGGTATGTGAGGAGCTAAACAGGAGATTTAAGGAAGTTTTTACAGTAGAGTCAGGAAGGGCTGTGGGAAGACAGCACAGAAGGGAACATCAAGAGGGAATATACCAACAAGTGTTGGGTGACATACGAACAACTGAGGAGGAGGTGCAGAAGCTGCTAAGTGACCTTGATACCTCAAAGGCGATGGGACCGGACATCTCCCCGTGGGTCCTTAGAGAAGGAGCAGAGATGCTGTGTGTGCCCCTAACCACAATCTTCAACTCATACTATAAAACTGGCCAACTACCTGAGAAATGGAAGACAGCAAATGTAGTCCCCATATTTAAGAAAGGAAACAGAAATGAGGCACTAGACTACAGACCTGTGTCTCTGACATGTATTGTGTGCAAAGTCATGGAGAAGATTATCAGGAGGAGAGTGGTAGAACACCTGGAACGGAACAAGATTATAAATGAAAACCAGCATGGGTTCATGGAAGGCAAATCCTGTGTCACAAAGCTTCTGGAGTTTTATGACAAGGTAACAGAAGTAAGACACCAGAGAGAGAGGGGTGGGTTGATTGCATTTTCCTTGACTGCAGGAAGGCCTTTGACACAGTTCCCCACAAGAGATAAGTGCAGAAGCTGGAGGATCAGGCGCATATAACAGGGAGGGCACTGCAATGGATCAGGGAATACCTGACAGGGAGGCAACAACGAGTCATGGTACGTGAAGAGGTATCACAGTGGGCGCCTGTGACGAGCGGGGTCCCACAGGGGTCAGTTCTAGGACTAGTGCTATTTTTGATATCGAATGACATGATGGAAGGAATAGACTGAAGTGTCCTTATTCGCAGATGATGTGAAGTTGATGAGAAGAATTAAATCGGATGAGGATGAGGCAGGACTGCAAAGAGACCTGGACAGGCTGGACATGTGGTCCAGAAACTGGCTTCTCGAATTTAACCCTGCCAAATGCAAAGTCATGAAGATTGGGGAGGGGTAAAGAAGACCGCAGACAGAGTATAGGCTAGGTGGACAAAGACTACAGACCTCACTCAGGGAGAAAGACCTTGGGGTGACCATAACACCGAGCACGTCACCGGAGGCACACATCAACCAAATAACTGCTGCAGCATACGGGCGCCTGGCAAACCTGAGAATAGCGTTCCGATACCTTAATAAGGGATCGTTCAAGACACTGTACACTGTGTATGTTAGGCCCATACTGGAGTATGCAGCACCAGTCTGGAACCCACACCTGGTCAAGCACGTCAAGAAGTTAGAGAAAGTACAAAGGTTTGCAACAAGGCTAGTCCCAGAGCTTAGGGGAATGTCGTATGAGGAAAGGTTGAGGGAAATTGGACTGACGACACTGGAGGACAGAAGGGTCAGGGGAGACATGATAACGACATACAAGATACTGCGGGGAATAGACAAGGTGGACAGAGATAGGATGTTCCAGAGAGGGGACACAGAAACAAGGGGTCACAACTGGAAGCTGAAGACTCAGACGAGTCACAGGGACGTTAGGAAGTATTTCTTCAGTCATAGAGTCGTCAGGAAGTGGAATAGCCTATCAAGTGAAGTAGTGGAGGGAGGAACCATACATAGTTTTAAGAAGAGGTATGACAAAGCTCAGGAAGCAGAGAGGGAGAGGACCTAGTAGCGATCAGTGAAGAGGCGGGGCCAGGAGCTGAGTCTCGACCCCTGCAACCACAATTAGGTGAGTACACACAACACACACAAACACACAAAACTGCAGCAAAATCTGAGCATCACAAATAAAGACAGGAGTATTGCAACAGAAATAGTACTGTCAGAACTAAAAATAAAACATTGGCAGATCTAGGTTCAACGAGTCGTTCTTTTTTGTTGTCAAACAGTTTCACCTTCAATAAACAACATATTTTGTTGTCAGCCTAAACAAAGCAAATAAAATATCTGTGTAGTATACAATATGTAGTTGATATGTGATAAAATATTGTTAATAACAAAGAAAGCCACTAACATGCATGTGTATTTCGGGCAGAAAAAGAAGACTATGATGTGTTCTCTGCACAGTGACGATTGAACTTATAATGTTGACAGTAAGATCGCGTTTGTGCAAGATTTGATTGCCATAAATGGCATTTACAGTGAAGTATGAAACCCACGCTAAAAAAAAATGAAAAGATCGTAACTCGGTAGAAGACTTTTAGTAAATAAGAAGTCTTCAAGAAAGTGGCTGAGTAAGAGAAAAAGATGATCCGGTAATCATTTGCGATCATGTACTTCTCGAAGAGGACGCATACTGTGCTAAAATACATCTCAAATATTCTTCCATTGTAAACTGACGTTTCATGTGTGTCTCATTTTCTTCTGTTACTATTTTTCATGAAACTTTTTTTGCATTGTCATATGCAATTTGAATATATATATATATATATATATATATATATATATATATATATATATATATATATATATATATATATATATATATATATATATATATATATAAACAAACAGGCCATCTTAACAGTAATGGAAACCCATATGGGATGGAAATTTTTTATCTCATATACTTAAGCACCTTATTCAAAGTTACTAGACTAGCAACAGATAGTATGGGGAAAATTCTCTCTGAGGCAAGGCAGAAGTGTAAAGCGTTGGACCATGTCACAGTGGAGTGACATGGCCTGACGCTTTACGCTTCTCTCTTTTGCTTCAGAGAAAATATTCCCCCTACTATCTATTGGTAGTCTTGTAACATTGAATAAGATGCTTAAGTACATGAGATAAAAAATTCCATCCCCATATGGGTTTGCATTAGTGTTAAGATCGCCTTTTGTGATTGTATTGCGCATATATATATATATATATATATATATATATATATATATATATATATATATATATATATATATATATATATATATATTATATATATCTATCTCTCTCTCTCTCTCTCTCTATATATATATATATATATATATATATATATATATATATATATATATATATATATATATATATATATATATATATATATATATATATATATATATATATATATATATATATATATATATATATATATATATATATATATATATATATATATATATGCAAAACAACCACTCTGAAAGAATAGAGAAATTCCAAGCGCTTTCGTGACTACTCACATTATCAAGGAACTATGAAAGTAAAGCATCCAAGGAAGCTATATAAGGGGTCTGGCCGGCACCTCACTATCAGATCCCACAACGGTTAAACACCTGACGCGCGGCGAGCCAACTTGGATAGGTCCTTGGCACAACTCACCCCACAAACTATTCTACCCAAGAAATAAGAAATTTTAAAGATTATTTGTCCAGTGTATTATTAAATTCTTCCCAAATTCTATTAATTATAAATGGATCTAATTTATATAAACCAAAGGAAATATTCATATTATTGTCAAAACTGCTTTTTATGAAACAAGATTCAATTATATTCCTGTCGACCATGGACTTGCTTGATACTACTTTCTCAACTTTTTGAAAATCAATTGGATGGTTAAAATCTCTTACATGAATAAATAGAGCATTGGAATCTTGTCCAGTTCTAATGCTATATTTATGTTGTTTTAATCTTAGTTCGAGATTTTTACCAGTTTGACCGTAAATAACTGTTCCTATGTCCACTATTATTCCTCACATCAAGATAGAGTCAAACTGTCTGTTTTCTCATCAATGTTTTTGAGAGCTTTACGAATTTGTAGTCCTGAGTTCATAGATGAGGAAATTTCCAAAATTTATGAAATAGGTAATGATTTAAAATACCCAAGAAATGTAATTGATAAATCTTTTAAAGTTGCTAGAAATACTTTTTACAATCCAAAAAGGGACAACCAGCCTTATTCAACTAAAAATATGTTGGTTCTCCCTTACCATCAAAACTTGGTTGATATGCCTTCTCTTCTTAAGACTTTTAATATTAAAGTTGTATTCAAAAATCTTGATACAGTAAAAAAACTTTTGATAAAGAATTCCCCCCAAAATGCTGATGGATGTGTCTATAAGATTCCTTGTAAAATTTGCGATAAAGTTTATTACGGTCAAACTGGTAAAAATCTCGAACTAAGATTAAAACAACATAAATATAGCATTAGAACTGGACAAGATTCCAATGCTCTATTTATTCATGTAAGAGATTTTAACCATCCAATTGATTTTCAAAAAGTTGAGAAAGTAGTATCAAGCAAGTCCATGGTCGACAGGAATATAATTGAATCTTGTTTCATAAAAAGCAGTTTTGACAATAATATGAATATTTCCTTTGGTTTATATAAATTAGATCCATTTATAATTAATAGAATTTGGGAAGAATTTAATAATACACTGGACAAATAATCTTTAAAATTTCTTATTTCTTGGGTAGAATAGTTTGTGGGGTGAGTTGTGCCAAGGACCTATCCAAGTTGGCTCGCCGCGTGTCAGGTGTTTAACCGTTGTGGGATCTGATAGTGAGGTGCCGGCCAGACCCCTTATATAGCTTCCTTGGATGCTTTACTTTCATAGTTCCTTGATAATGTGAGTAGTCACGAAAGCGCTTGGAATTTCTCTATTCTTTCAGAGTGGTTGTTTTGCATATTCTGAAATCACCTGTTTACTGTGATCTTATTGCATATATATATATATATATATATATATATATATATATATATATATATATATATATATATATATATATATATATATATATATATATATATATATATATATATATATATATATATATATATATATATATATATATATATATATATATATATATATATATATATATATGTCGTGCCGAATAGGCAGAACTTGCGATCTTGGCTTAAATAGCAACGCTCATCTTGCCATATAGGACAAGCGAAAATTTGTGTATGCAATAATTTCGCCAAAATCATTCTGAACCTAACGAAAATAATATATTTCTCTGTGTTTGTTTAGTATTAAATTATTGTAAACAAATCTAAAATATATTTTGTTGGGTTAGGCTAAAATAAATTGCTCTTGTTATAATAAGGTTAGGTAAGTTTTCTAAGATTGTTTTGGAGCAAATTTAAAATTTTTTACATTAACATTAATGAAAAAAATATACCTTTAAACGTATAAGAGAAAATTTTAGAAAGGACTTAATTTTAAATGAGTTCTTGCTAATTGACCAGTTTTGCATCTATATATATATATATATATATATATATATATATATATATATATATATATATATATATATATATATATATATATATATATATATATATATATATATATATATGACGTGCCGAATATGTAAAACTGGTCAATTAGCAAGAACTCATTTAAAATTAAGTCCTTTCTAAAATTTTCTCTTATACGTTGAAAGATGAATTTTTTTCATTAATGTTGATGTAAAAATTTATAATTTTGCACCAAAAGAATCTTAGAAAACTTACCTAACCTTATTATAACAAGAACAATTTATTTTAGCCTAACCCAACTAAATATATTTTAGATTTGTTTACAATAATTTAATACTAAACAAACAAAGTGAAATATATTTTTTCGTTAGGTTCAGAATGATTTTGGCGAAATTATTGCATACACAAATTTTCACTTGTCCTATATGGCAAGATGAGCGTTGCTATTTAAGCCAAGATGGCAAGTTCTGCCTATTCGGCACGACATATATATATATATATATATATATATATATATATATATATATATATATATATATATATATATAATTTATATATATATAATATATATATATATATAAAGGGAAAGGGGACAAAAGAGGCTGTAAAAATTATAGAGGAATAAGTTTACTGAGTATACCAGGAAAAGTATACGGTAGGGTTATAATTGAAAGAATTAGAGGTAAGACAGAATGTAGGATTGCGGATGAGCAGGGAGGTTTCAGAGTGGGTAGGGGGTGTGTAGATCAAGTGTTTACATTGAAGCATATATGTGAACAGTATTTAGATAAAGGCAGGGAAGTTTTTATTGCATTTATGGATTTAGAAAAGGCATTTGATAGAGTGGATAGAGGAGCAATGTGGCAGATGTTGCAAGTATATGGAATAGGTGGTAAGTTATTAAAAAGGATAGTGAGGCTCAGGTTAGGGTGTGTAGAAGGGAGGGAGACTACTTCCCGGTAAAAGTAGGTCTTAGACAGGGATGTGTAATGTCACCATGGTTGTTTAATATATTTATAGATGGGGTTGTAAAGGAAGTAAATTCTAGGGTGTTCGGGAGAGGGGTGGGATTAAATTTTGGGGAATCAAATTCAAAATGGGAATTGACACAGTTACTTTTTGCTGATGATACTGTGCTTATGAGAGATTCTAAAGAAAAACTGCAAAGGTTAGTGGATGAGTTTGGGAATGTGTGTAAAGGTAGAAAGTTGAAAGTGAACATAGAAAAGAGTAAGGTGATGAGGGTGTCAAATGATTTAGATAAAGAAAAATTGGATATCAAATTGGGGAGGAGTATGGAAGAAGTGAATGTTTTCAGATACTTGGGAGTTGACGTGTTGGCGGATGGATTTATGAAGGATGATGTTAATCATAGAATTGATGAGGGAAAAAGGTGAGTGGTGCGTTGAGGTATATGTGGAGTCAAAAAACGTTATCTATGGAGGCAAAGAAGGGAATGTATGAAAGTATAGTAGTACCAACACTCTTATATGGGTGTGAAGCTTGGGTGGTAAATGCAGCAGCGAGGAGACGGTTGGAGGCAGTGGAGATGTCCTGTTTAAGGGCAATGTGTGGTGTAAATATTATGCAGAAAATTCGGAGTGTGGAAATTAGGAAAAGGTGTGGAGTTAATAAAAGTATTAGTCAGAAGGCAGAAGAGGGGTTGTTGAGGTGGTTTGGTCATTTAGAGAGCATGGATCAAAGTAGAATGACATGGAAAGCATATAAATCTATAGGGGAAGGAAGGCGGGGTAGGGGTCGTCCTCGAAAGGGTTGGAGAGAGGGGGGGTAAAGGAGGTTTTGTGGGCAAGGGGCTTGGACTTCCAGCAAGCGTGCGTGAGCGTGTTAGATAGTAGTGAATGGAGACGAATGGTGCTTGGGACCTGACGATCTGTTGGAGTGTGAGCAGGGTAATATTTAGTGAAGGGATTCAAGGAAACCGGTTATTTTCATATAGTCGGACTTGAGTCCTGGAAATGGGAAGTACAATGCCTGCACTTTAAAGGAGGGGTTTGGGATATTGGCAGTTTGGAGGGATATGTTGTGTATCTTTATATGTGTATGCTTCTAAACTGTTGTATTCTGAGCACCTCTGCAAAAACAGTGATAATGTGCGAGTGTGGTGAAAGTGTTGAATGATGATGAAAGTATTTTCTTTTTGGGGATTTTCTTTTTTGGGTCACCCTGCCTCGGTGGGAGACGGCCGACTTGTTGAATATATATATATATATATATATATATATATATATATATATATATATATATATATATATATATATATATATATATATATATATATATATATATATATGCACACATACATACATACATACACACAGGCAGGAAGTGGAACAAGCTGACTGGGAAATGATCAAAAGTTCATGTATAAAAGTGTTGTAATAAATGACATATTAAAAAACTGAAATGTTAATCTCCCTCCATCTCTTTTCCTTCCTTTCTCCCTTCCCTTCCTCTTTTCCTTCTCTCCCTCTCTCCTATCCACCCATTCCTCCATTTCTACATACCTTCCTCTCTCTTCCTTTCTCTTCTTCCCTCTACCTCCCTGCCTCACTCCGTACTTGACTCTCGCATGGTATTGATTTTTCAGGGTGAGCCAAAGTTTTTTTTTGTCGAAGTCCCAGCTGGGTGTAGTACGTTTTCTGTTGGCCTCAACGTTGTTTGTGTGTGTGTTAGGTTAATGTGTTAGGTTAGTAATAATAATAATAATAATAATAATAATAATAATAATAATAATAATAATAATAATAATAATAATAATAATAATAATAATAAATTTATTTTGCCATGATACATGGTTGTACAAAGGAATATAATAGTTGAGTGTACATGCCAAAAGGCTCCATGTATGCAGAGCATTTCAGGTTAGGTTAGGATGTGTTAGTGTGGCAGGTTAATGTGTCATTGTGGTGGGTTAATGTGTTAGTGTGGCAAGTTAATGTGTCATTGTGGTAGGTTAATGTGTTAGTGTGGCAAGTTAATGTGTCATTGTGGTAGGTTAATGTGTTAGTGTGGCAAGTTAATGTGTTATTGTGGTAGGTTAATGTATTATTGTGGTAGGTTAATGTGTTATTGTGGTAGGTTAATGTATTAGTGTGGCAGTTTAATGTGTTATTGTGGTAGGTTAATATGTTATTGTCGTAGGTTAATGTGTTATTGTGGTAGGTTAATATGTTATTGTGGTAGGTTAATGTGTTATTGTGGTAGGTTAGTGTGGCAGGTTAATGTGTTAGCGTGGCTGGTTAATGTGTTATTGTGGCAGGTTAATGTGTTATTGTGGTAGGTTAATGTGTTATTGTGACAGGTTAATGTGTTAGTGTGGCTGGTTAATGTGTTATTGTGGCAGGTTAATGTGTTAGTGTGGTTGGTTAATGTGTTATTGTGGCAGGTTAATGTGTTATTGTGGTACGTTAATGTGTTAGGTTAGTTAGTGCGGTAGGTTAATGATTTAGGTTAGTGTGGTAGGCTAATGTGTTAGGTTAGTTAGTGTGGTAGGTTATTGTGTTAGGTTAGTTAGTGTGGTAGGTTAATGATTTAGGTTAGTGTGGTAGGCTAATGTGTTAGGTTAGTGTGGTAGGTTAATGTGTTAGGTTAGTTAGTGCGGTAGGTTAATGATTTAGGTTAGTGTGGTAGGCTAATGTGTTAGGTTAGTTAGTGTGGTAGGTTAATGTGTTAGGTTAGTTAGTGTGGTAGGTTAATGTGTTAGGTTAGTTAGTGTGGTAGGTTAATGTGTTAGGTTAGTTAGTGTGGTAGGCTAATGTGTTAGGTTAGTTAGTGTGGTAGGTTAATGTGTTAGGTTAGTTAGTGTGGTAGGTTAATGTGTTAGGTTAGTTAGTGTGATAGGTTAATGTGTTAGGTTAGTTAGTGTGGTAGGTTAATGTGTTAGGTAAGTTAGTGTGGTAGGTTAATGTGTTAGGTTAGTTAGTGTGGTAGGTTAATGTGTTAGGTTAGTTAGTGTGGTAGGTTAATGTGTTAGGTTAGTTAGTGTGGTAGGTTAATGTGTTAGGTTAGTTAGTGTGGTAGGTTAATGTGTTAGGTTAGTTAGTGTGGTAGGTTAATGATTTAGGTTAGTGTGGTAGGCTAATGTGTTAGGTTAGTTAGTGTGGTAGGTTAATGTGTTAGGTTAGTTAGTGTGGTAGGTTAATGTGTTTGGTTAGTTAGTGTGGTAGGTTAATGATTTAGGTTCGTGTGGTAGGCTAATGTGTTAGGTTAGTGTGGTAGGTTAATGTGTTAGGTTAGTTAGTGTGGTAGGTTAATGTGTTAGGTTAGTTAGTGTGATAGGTTAATGTGTTAGGTTAGTTAGTGTGGTAGGTTAATGTGTTAGGTTAGTTAGTGTGGTAGGTTAATATGTTAGGTTAGTTAGTGTGGTAGGTTAATGTGTTAGGTTAGTTAGTGTGGTAGGTTAATGTGTTAGGTTAGTTAGTGTGGTAGGTTAATGTGTTAGGTTAGTTAGTGTGGTAGGTTAATGTGTTAGGTTAGTTAGTGTGATAGGTTAATGTGTTAGGTTAGTTAGTGTGATAGGTTATTGTGTTAGGTTAGTTAGTGTGGTAGGTTAATGTGTTAGGTTAGTTAGTGTGGTAGGTTAATGTGTTAGGTTAGTTAGTGTGGTAGGTTAATGTGTTAGGTTAGTTAGTGTGGTAGGTTAATGTGTTAGGTTAGTTAGTGTGGTAGGTTAATGATTTAGGTTAGTGTGGTAGGCTAATGTGTTAGGTTAGTTAGTGTGGTAGGCTAATGTGTTAGGTTAGTTAGTGTGGTAGGTTAATGTGTTTGGTTAGTTAGTGTGGTAGGTTAATGATTTAGGTTCGTGTGGTAGGCTAATGTGTTAGGTTAGTGTGGTAGGTTAATGTGTTAGGTTAGTTAGTGTGGTAGGTTAATGTGTTAGGTTAGTTAGTGTGGTAGGTTAATGATTTAGGTTAGTGTGGTAGGCTAATGTGTTAGGTTAGTGTGGTAGGTTAATGTGTTAGGTTAGTTAGTGTGGTAGGTTAATGTGTTAGGTTAGTTAGTGTGGTAGGTTAATGATTTAGGTTAGTGTGGTAGGCTAATGTGTTAGGTTAGTTAGTGATAGGTTAATGTGTTAGGTTAGTCTGTTAGGTTAATGTTTCAGGTTAGTGTGGTAGGTTAATGTGTTAGGTTAGTCTGTTAGGTTAGTGTGGTAGGTTAATGTGTTAGGTTAATGTGTTAGGTTAGTGTGGTAGGTTAATGTGTTAGATTAATGTGTTAGATTAGTGTGGTAGGTTAATGTGTTAGGTTAGTGTGGCAGGTTAATGTGTTAGGTTAATGTGTTAGGTTAGTGTGGTAGGTTAATGTGTAAGGTTAATGTGTTAGGTTAGTGTGGTAGGTTACTGTGTTAGGTTAGTGTGGTAGGTTAATGTGTTAGGTTAATGTGGTAGCTTAATGTGTTGTGTTAGGGTAGTTAATGTGTTGTGTTGGGCAGTGTGTTTGGCTTGCGTGTTAGGTTAATGTGTTAGATTAGTGTGGAGGGTCAGTGATTTAGGTTAGTGTGTCCGAGGGTCATTTAGCTTATAATTCACAAAAGCTGTATAATAACGTCAAAGATGCTGTAATATCTCGAACACCGATTTAAAGAATAGTGTCAATGTATATAAACTGTGTGATATTCTCTCTCTCGTGTGTGTGTGTGTGTGTACTCACCTATTTGTACTCACCTATTTGTGGTTGCAGGGGTCGAGTCATAGCTCCTGGCCCTGCCTCTTCACTGATTGCTACTAGGTCCTCTCTCTCCCTGCTCCATGAGCTTTATCATACATCGCCTTAAAACTATGTATGGTTCCCGCCTCCACTACTCCACTTTCTAGGCTATTCCATGGCCTGACTACTCTATGAGTGAAGAAATACTTCCTAACATCCCTTTGATTCATCTGAGTCTTCAACTTCCAATTGTGACCTCTTGTGTCTGTGTCCCATCTCTGGAACATCCCGTCTTTGTCCACTTCGTCTATTCCGCGCAGTATTTTATATGTCGTTATCATGTCTCCCCTGACCCTCCTGGCCTCCAGTGTCGTCAGGCCGATTTGCCTCAACCTTTCTTCGTAGGGCAATCCCCGTAGCTCTGGGACTAGTCTTGTTGCAAACCTTTGCACTTTCTCTAATTTCTTGACGTGCTTGACTAGGTGTGGATTCCAAACTGGTGCTGCATACTCCAGTATGGGCCTGACGTAAATGGTATACAGAGTCTTGAACGAATCCTTACTGAGGTATCGGAACGCTATCCGTAGGTTTGCCAGGCGCCCGTATGCTGCAGCAATTATCTGATTGATGTGCGCCTCAGGAGATATGCTCGGTGTTATACTCACCCCCAGATCTTGTTCCTTGAGTGAGGTTTGCAGACTTTGGCCATCTAAACTATATTGTGTCTGCGGTCTTCTTTGCCCTTCCCCAATCTTCATGACTTTGCATTTGGCAGGGTTAAACTCAAGGAGCCAGTTGCTGGACCAGGCTTGTAGCCTGTCCAGGTCTCTTTGTAGTCCTGCCTGATCCTCACCCGATTTGATTCTTTTCATTAACTTCACATCATCCGCAAACAAGGACACTTCTGAGTCTATCCCTTCCGTTATGTCATTCACATATACCAAGAACAGCACAGGTCCTAGGACTGACCCCTGTGGAACCCCGCTTGTCACAGGCGCCCACTCTGACACCTCGTCACGTACCATGACTCGTTGTTGCCTCCCTGTCAGGTATTCTCTGATCCATTGCAGTGCCTTTCCTGTTATGTGTGCCTGATCCTCTAGCTTTTGCAGTAACCTCTTGTGAGGAACTGTGTCGAAGGCCTTTTTGCAGTCCAAAAAAAATGCAGTCGATCCACCCCTCTCTCTCTTGTCTTACTTCTGTCACATTGTCATAAAACTCTAGTAGGTTTGTGACACAGGATTTTCCCTCCCTGAAACCATGCTGGTTGTCAATTATACACTTGTTTCTTTCCAGGTGCTCCAGCACTCTCCTCCTGATGATCTTCTCCATGACCTTGCATACTATACACGTTAGTGATACAGGTCTGTAGTTTAGTGCCTCATGTCTGTCTCCCTTTTTAAAAATTGGGACTACATTTGCCATCTTCCATACCTCGGGGAGTTGCCCAGTTTCAAATGATGTGTTGAAGA
>NC_091352.1:6115339-6127839 GCF_038502225.1 Cherax quadricarinatus | reverse complement strand
TAGTTATACTGTGGGAACACCCGCAGTGTGATACTACCCTACTCTATGTGGTAACTATACTGTGGGAATAATAGCTATCTTTATTTCCCTCTCATACTCCAAGAAACAGAATGCCTCTTGTCCATCAGCTTATGAAATTTGTCGGCAGGAGCTGAAAGATTTAGGCAGGGGACATCACGTATAACTTTTCATCCCAACTTTTTTAAGTGATTTCAAATTTTTTCTGGTAAGCGGATCCAGTTTCTACATATCTTGCCTGTAATTTTCTATTATTAGTATTTAATTACACAGGAGTCCTAAACATATCAAACAATAAACACACAAAAAACAAAGAGGCCTGAATTTTTTGCCATTCAGTCAGATGAAATCTTGAATTTAATCTGAAGATAAGTAAAACGACACAAGTGCAACTAATGTGACATTTTATATAAAAGGTCACATTAGTTGCACCTGTGTCCTTTTACCTAACATATTGTCGGTAATTCTACCAACATTAATTTAATCTGAAGAGGATCATGCTGTGACCTCAGACATTTAACGTCACGCAGGCAGGATCCATTCATAGCTTTAAGCAGAGGTATGATAAAGCTCACGGTGCAGGGAGTGACCCAGTAGAGGCCAGTGAAGAGGCGGGGCCAGGAACTATGACTCGACCCCTGCAACCATAACTAGGCGAGTACGCATGAGTGATGGTAGTGTCATTTCACAACCTGACATCACACTTATGTAAACAACCATCCCTATGTTCATTATTCGTTCTCCAAGGGACGAAAATACTTCAAAGACTTGGGTGCCTTAACGTGGTTATTTTGCACTTATATGCATCTTGCTATCCCTGCACATTTAAACCCCCATTACATGCTTATCTACGCCCATCCTAACATCTCTCACCACTTTCTGCTAACACACCTTTCTACACCATCTACACCCTAAACGTTAACTGGGTTGTCACACCTCTCCCACAGGTGGCCAGTGGGGTGGTGTGGCGGTGTGTGAGAGGAGAGGTAATAGCCACTTTCCTCATGACCATTGTGTCCACTAGTGCAGCCCTCCAGCCATCACAACCCTCCATCCTCGCCCCGTGTGCTCAGCCAGGTACGGTGTGCCACCCCATGTCATTAACTAGGTAGTGTTTCGCCCACCCATGTAGCTAACTAGGTAGTGTCTCGCCCACTCCATGTGACTAACTAGGTAGTGTCCCACTCTGTGTATCCTAGTAAGTATAAGGTTTCTTTGCTGAGGTTTCAAGAGTTCTGTTTTCAGTAAATTTCTTTTAATGGGTTTAAATATTCATTGTTCAATTGTATTCTCTTAATCTGTTGTACGTTCTTCATTTTAGTTGTTAAGGTATTATGTTTTTATGAGATTCCTGTATATATTGTGAAGGCGTGTTCAATGTAACTTTTATACCTCTTGTTCTGTGTTCGAGCAAGCTTTTTTCTGTTTGAAGATGAACCCTTTCTATATTTAGAAAACATTTCGCCCTACGTAGAATAAATTATAGAGGATTACACTCAACATGTATAAATACTCCTGGAGGAGAAATATTTTCTGGAGTATTTACACGTTTTGAATGATTTATACGGGATGAATGTAGTCTAATGTATGCCTTGAAAAACACTAGTTGCAGCCCCCTGTACCTCAGTGCAGGAAGACAGTACACAGTGTAGCATACGTTTCTCATGCAGTTAAATATCAGCGTCAAAGATCGGAAACTAACCTTCTGAGTAGGATACAAAAATACTGAAAGTTTGAAGCCGATCAAAAAATGTTTTCTCGAGTTATTGCAAGGAGACAAAAATTAGTAAGAGTCTATGTAAAAGTAACGAGGGGTACCATCGCATGCCAGTTGTTACACTAACCTTTCCCTTTTTACAGTAAACCAGTGAAAGGAAAATATGTTAAGCCAATCGAATGAGGCGTTTTTAAGTTAGATACAAAAATCTCGACGAAAGAAAAGTTCCGTCAACTACCTTAAATTTTAAGATACACTCTGTCGGTGATACCTAATGATTTGTTTTGCAAAATTGTTTTACTACCTTCAACGAAGCTTCTCTCGTTAGTAATGTGCATATGGTTTGTGTTGTGTTCCTTGTTTCCACGTTCAATAACAAACCATTCTTGTTGGAAATATAAAAACATATGCAGTATAATGTGATCCTTTATTGACAACGTTTCACCCACACAGTGGGCTTTTTCAAGTCACACACAGACCTACCTGGGGTGGAAGGTACGGGAGTATTTATAGTCATGTTCAGAATGTTGAGGTCAGGTGGAGAATGCTGCATCTGATGATCTACCGGGTGGAGTTATAGAGTCTTGGGTAGCTTGGCAGGGGTATTGGACAAGTTGTGAGTAGACCTTCTGCAGTGTTCTATGTTCTTATGTGGGATAGCGATGAAGAAGTTTCTTGGCAAGTGGTTCAGCTATGTTATAGAAGCCGTTGTTCTGGTTGAAATTGTTGGTTATAGAGATAAGCGATGATTCCAGGATTCTTCGGTATTGAGTGTTGTCTTCTGTGGCGATAAGTCTTGAGTTTCTGTAGTTAATTAAATGGTTGTGTGAATTGCGATGCTGTACACAGGCATTCCTTGTATCGTCAGTCCTGCTTGCATATTGTGAACACCAATATGCAAGCAGGACTGACGATACAAGGAATGCCTGTGTACAACATCGCAATTCACACAACCATTTAATTAACTACAGAAACTCAAGACTTATCGCCACAGAAGACAACACTCAATACCGAAGAATCCTGGAATCATCGCTTATCTCTATAACCAACAATTTCAACCAGAACAACGGCTTCTATAACATAGCTGAACCACTCGCCAAGAAACTTCTTCATCGCTATCCCACATAAGAACATAGAACACTGCAGAAGGTCTACTCACAACTTGTCCAATACCCCTGCCAAGCTACCCAAGACTCTATAACTCCACCCGGTAGATCATCAGATGCAGCATTCTCCACTTGACCTCAACATTCTGAACATGACTATAAATACTCCCGTACCTTCCACCCCAGGTAGGTCTGTGTGTGACTTGAAAAAGCCTACTGTGTGGGTGAAACGTTGTCAATAAAGGATCACATACTGCATGTTTTTATATTTCCACTGTCGGTATTTGATACCATTTATTTTCATTCTTGTTGACTGCTTCCCTCGTAAGGAACGGTATCCACAGCGGTTAGTTAAGCTGTTAGATTTAATGATTGCTAACTAATGTTATGCAAATTTGTAGATAAGTTATGTAAATTCAGGTATTTTATATTACGTGAATTTGAGCAAGGGTAGTTAGGTTGCAGTACTAGTTTTGAACGAGGTTAGGTTAGGTTGCTATACTAGTTTTGAACAAGGTAAGATTAGGATGCTATACTAGTTTTGAACAAGGTAAGGTTAAGTTGCTATGATTCAAGAAATCGTAATGACACGATTGCAAACAAACCATACCATGGGCGGGGATAGAACCCGCTAACGCGTCGGTCTGGAGTTGTATGACTGATAACGGGTTCTATCCCCGCCCGTGGTATTTTTTCTTTTAGGTTGCTATACTAGTTTTGGTGCAAAATTAAGAATCGACGTATCAGAAATTTCCATAACCTCGTTTAACTTTTCCTCAGAGATAGACAGAAAGAAGAACTTTTAGGGGAATCGTTGATAACCTAATGATGTTTCGGTGTTGATGTCTCAAATGCAGTTGGTGGGATGATGGATGGATTGACGGACACTGGGTGGGGCTCTGCGGTGCGCTGGGCCGTGGGACACGGGCTGGTGATGGGGGCACTCAGCTGGGCCGTCCGTGGTGCCCACATGTCTCTGCCCACAACCATTGCCTTACTGGTGACCAGGAGGGTAAGTGACAAGATATGCACAGCTTACGAAAGAGTAGTTCTCTGGGTTTTAATTGCTGGGGTTTCTGAACAGAAACCTACATTAGATCTTTTTATATTTAATGACGAACTCAACGTGAGTCCCTTTCCCCACAAGCATAGTAATTGCTAAATGAATAGACAGAATTTGATGAGAGACAGAGAAATAAATAATGCTCTTTGGGTTCGTTATCACTGTTGTATGCCTATAATAATTATGTTTATAATACTAACATTGTAGGTGTTGAAAACAAGTCTGTTAAATAAAAAAATTAACTAGGTTTGAGGATTTTTTCACATTGGATTAAAAACAGTCGCACTATTATTTATTTCCACAGGAGTCATTCCCTGGAATGTGACCCTGAAGAGTCGACTAACACCTAGGTACCTATTTACCACTAGGTGAATATGGGTGAAACGTGTAGGGAGACGTACGTCTCGCCCAGCCCGAGTCCTCTCCTTTTTACATGTGCAATTTACATAGAATTTTTTCACCTCTAGTCCTTTCGGGTGTAAGCCGAGCCATCTACCACTGAGCTACTGGTCTTCAATATAGCTGATGTTTCCCGGGGCAGGTGTCACTGCTGCGGGCGTGCTTACACCTGCTGGCACAGGTGTGTGGTGCCCTGCTGGCTGCTCCTGTCTTACTGGGTCTGCTGCCTCGCCCTCCACGACCCCCACAGCTTGCTCCTCACCTTACTGCAGTCCAGGTAAACCTCATTCACTAGCTGATTCATCATTGAATCATACAGTACCATAACTTGGACCATATTATGATTGGTAGTATTACTATTATTATTTTAATAAACTTAATCGCTAAACTCGTAAGGGTCATAAAACTTTGCTATCTTGGACCGTATTTTATGGCTCTGGAGTACTATAACTTTAGCCATAGGATACCATAACTTGGGCCATAAAGTAACATAACTTGGCCCATACAGTACCATAGCTTGACCCATAGAGTACCATAACTTAAGTCATAAAGTAGCATAAATGGAACCATAGAATAGTATTTTTGTATACATACGACACTTATTCACCCAACCCTCATTAAGAATAAATGGACCATACTGAACGGCCTAATTATCATGACGGGGCAACACAAAGTGTCAATTATCATGAGGGAAACACACGGTGTTAATTACCATGACGGGGCAACACGTGTTAATTACCATGACGGGGCAACACACGGTGTTAATTACATTGCTGTTGCTAAAGTTGACCTCATAAATAATGGTCAGTAAGACCTGGAATGTATGTTAATGGGTTTTCAAACCTATCGACTACACAGGATTTATTTTAATTTCTGTTTAAAGCATTTTTCATTCTCTTCCATGCCTTTTTCTGTTTAATTTGCTTCCCGTTCTTTTCTGTGCCATATTATGTTCGAAGCTGCTTTTTTTGCCGTTTTCTGTTCAGTTTATCAAACTGAAAGAACTCAAAGAACTTCCCATTTTCTGTGATGTACGGCCACAGGGTTGGGGTGCCGAGTTTCTGGCAACACTGGTGGTGACTCTTATCTCGCTGTCAGCCTACGAGGCCGCCCACGCACCCTCCCGCTACACCAAGGACGCCCACGCCCAACACACCACGCCCCTCTTTGCCCCAGGCGCTGCTGTCCCTGTGGTGGCCGCCCATGTTGCTGCCGCCCTCTTTAGTGTTAGTCTGTGCTTTTGTTGCTGTTTTAGCGTGTGTGTGTGTGTGTGTGTGTGTGTCAGTGTGTGTGTCAGGCTGTTTACAGTCACAATGTAAATAAGTCATACTGACATTATTGGGTGATCCTATGTCAAATTAGCATAATGTAACATTCTTATATTCCTATATATCTTCCTGAATAAGGCTTAACTTATCTTACCAGTCACACTATAGAAGGCAGGCTGATACGTGAATCAAGTGTTTGAATTGTGTGATCCGTATTGTCTATGTGGTCATTGATACGTCTTATGAAGACTAGTAACTCACGGGAGAGTGATTCAGAATTTAATTTACAATTCAATGCCTTTATGCTGCGTACCTTGTAGTCACTTATTTTGGATTTGATACTGTATGTACAGCATATATGTATGCATGTATGTGTATGCATATACTGTATTTACGTATGCATGCGTATATGTATGGGTGTAGCAGTTGCTCTGTTATGGTGACAGTGGCGTAAATATCACAATTCACACGTAACCCACACATCTGGAGATGGAAACTAAATAACTTTTTAGGTCCAAGACGGAAACTAAATGACTTTTTAGGTCCAAGACGGAAAGTAAATGACTTTCGAGGTCCAAGAGGGATTATTGAGTCTGCATCACCAGTGTGTGGGTAGTTGTGAATGTGAGTCTGTGTGGCGGGATAACTAACATGAATGGTGCCACAGGTACATGTATTATGATATAACTGACGTGACTTGTGCCATGAGCAGAGTATGGCGAGATAACTAATATGATTGGTGCCACAGGCAGAGTTCACTGGTGTGGGCCTCAACCCTGCTAGATCCCTGGCCGTCGCTGCTGTCACAGGCGCCTGGACCTGTCACTGGGTCTGTATTAGTGTACTCTAGCTCTCCTTTAATTATTACGCCTTATATAATATGTACATTTGTATAAAACGTTAGCTATGTGTGTTTCATGAACATCCAGTATGCGCTTTTATCAAAACTTCATATATGTACGTTTTTAAAATGTTATATATGTATGCCTGTATCAAAACTATTCATAGAGTTACGCTTGTATATAAAGTTAACTAGGGATGTATCACAGGGTCGTGTAACTATTACCTGGAACGTGTTCTCTGAAGCACATAAACATACTAACATCAACAACTCAGGCTGAACTTGCAAACAATGACACGGTGCAAGTGGACTCCAAACAGGTTGAAACTAAATATGACAGGACTATTGTGTGTCAGTTAATGACAGTTAAGCGGTGGGACCAAGAGCTAGAGATCACTCCCCTTCGTAGATTTAATAGGTATAGCTGTCTTCATGTTATCTTCTGATCAGCTGGGCTGTGATGAATACATTACATGTGTACTGCACTGACAAATTGATGTGGGTTTGGTCCTCTGGGGTAGACTCCAGGTGGGAGTTAAAATTTACATAAATAGATCAAGACAAATAAATTTCCTAATAAGCATGAACAACTCAGCAGTGAATTTAATGTATTTATTTCAGGTGTTCTGGGTGGGACCAGCCTTGGGTGGTCTGTTGGCAGCCTTCACTCACGAGTATACTGTTGCCAAGGATCCTGACGCTCTCCTTCCCCATCAACAACCTCCCTACCTTACCCGGGATACCTCCAGGCCTTCAGCTATTACCTCATCCCTCGCCTCCCCATGCTGAATGCCACAGCAGACCTGCAAGTGGCTACAGATTTCTCCAAGATCTTTATCTATAACCTCTGAGTGGTTGCAAATACCTACAAGACCCGTCACTTCCACCACCCATGTATGAGTGCCCCGCCAGACACTGAAGTTATTCAGTACCTCCAAGACCACCATCACCGTCCACCCTCACCGCCTCATACTGGCCTCACACCAGACCTCCAATTCACTTCTGGTACTTCAAAACATTCACCATCCATCCCTGCATTTCCCTCCGTAACTCCAGTTTTACCCCAGCGGGTTTAGCGTTGGCCCATGACTGTAATAATATTAACTTATGTGTTTTCTCGTAACACCTCAAAACAGTGTTTATAAATAATTTTCATACTTGCCTCCCAAAGCTTTTATGTAACAGAAACATCTCCAGAACCATAAACATTGCAATAGCATACATATCGACACTCCAGCATACACTATACATATATACATTTCTGCAATAAGTAAACAGGTGATATCACTATATGCAAAACAACCTGTGAAAAAATAGTGAACTTCCAAGCGCTTTCGAGATTTTTCACATTATCACAGTTCCTTGATAATGTGAGAAATCACGAAAGCGCTTGAATGTTCACTATCTTTTCACAGAGGTTGTTTTGCATATACACATTTATATCTTCGTAAAACTAGCCCCTACATTGTCTTCTGAGAAGTCACTCTAGGCTTGTTGGCAAGCTTTTGTAACCTAGAAATCACTGGAAGTCTTTCAACACTCTTAGATTCTCTACACTAAGGTGAGTACTTCTAGGTAGCGTGTCCGTCTTGTGATGGCGGACGGAGGATCGAGCCTCCACCGGTCCAGGCTCTCACCCATACGGGTTGGCCACTTCAATAAGTTTCTTAGGTTGATTTTGTTAGCGTCACACTATAATATGTGAATGAATAGTTTGATTTACTGGTGTACCCCATCCCTCCCCACCTCATGGGTATATCACCTCATCTGTTAGTGTACCTCATCCCATCTTATGTATATGTTGCCTCATTCTATTCTTCATTACTTTTTGTCATTCCCTGAATCGCCTTTCAAGGGGAATACATGGATGCTTGTGAAGGGCTCTTTATCCACTGAACTGGAGCTCTCCATTCCTCCCTTGGATTGAATTTGATTGTCCCCCATTCCCGAGGCTTATTATGAGCTCTAAAGATTTAACGCTCTGCCCCCATGAATGTAATAATAAATGAGTTGGTTGACTCATCTTGATCCCATGCATGTACAAGTACTTGTAGAAATAAAGATTATTATTATTATTATGCATTACTTGTTCTCTTACTCACCTCTCCAGCTGTCTTTACATATGTGCTCCTCAGACACTTGTTCCCTTTTTTGCACCTGTCTACGTGTAGACAGACACATAAGTACAGTTCAAGACATTTATTAACGGAACGTTTCGCCACTCGTGGCGAAACGTTTCCTCAAATGTCCTGAACTGTACTTATGTGTGTCTGCATGGTGTGGGTATCCCCTGTCCTCTAGGCTTGCCAGTAGCTGCCCTCACTCTGGGTTCAGCCTCTAGATCTACTCTCATGCCAATCTCTTGCATGTTCTGGTTCTTCTTTTCAGAAAAAGAAAAGTAGCTAGACAAACTACGTACAATATTTTACATCTTAAACACTGTGTGAAACTGAGAACCCAGGAGTTGTGTTAATGTATTCTTACAAGTCTTACTGATACGGTTCATGGCTCTAACTGACACTTCTTATCTCTTCCCCCCTCCTCCCTTATTAAGAGATATCCTGTTCCTAGTGAAGGCTCTTGATAAAAGGAATTAGAACCGCTTTCCTCTTCCTCGGATGAAACCTGATTATCCATTTCCTTAGGATTGCATAACCTACATATATAGTATCAATATAATGGTATACAGTACCGACAAGTGGATGAGTAAAACATGGACAACAGTTGAATTTATTTTCGAAACGTTACCTCTGTATTAGACTGAAGAAGGTTACTGTGTAGGCGAAACATTTTCCAAATATAACTAACTGTTGCACCTGTCTTATTCGTCAACTGTTAAAGTGAAGAATTAGACACGTGCAACATCTGGGTGAGCTGTATAGCCCTTGTGGCTTAGCGCTTCTTTTTGATTATAATAATAATAATAATAATAACATCTGGGTGGCTTGATCTGTAGACGTTTCACTATCCAGTGGCTTTATCAGTGCAATACAAGGGCATAATGTGAAGAATGTAGAACTATTTACAAAAGTTGAGGTAATCAGTCCCTCAGCCTTCTTGTAAGTGAAAAGCAGTGTAGTCTTCAAAACTACGCTGCTTTTCACCATATCCGAGGACTGATTACCTCATCCTTTGTAAATAGTTTTACATTCTTCACATTATGTCCGTGTATTGTATTGAAGTCACTGGATGGTAAAACGTCTACAAATAAAGATACCCAGATGCTGCACATGTGTCTAATTCTTCATCTTGTAGGTATTATATACCATTCATGTACAACTGATAAGGTGTAGAGCTTGGCAGTCAATATAATAGTATTAATTCACTGACTTTAACACTTGAGTGTATCAACAAATGTAAATTCGTCTTAATAAACGATTTAACGAGCGTTGCATAAACCACGTTTGCCAGTTATAGTGCGAGTTTCCTCACGCTCTCTAAATCGTTCAAAAAAACACATCTTCCTTAGGAGGACGCATTAATGTGTATGCACACATACGTTCCCTGCACTCTCCTGTGCTGTACGACCTATGCGGTTGAAAGCTTCCATATGAATATTAAACGTATGCCTTCGCCTGCACCATTTATGTGTATGTAGTTATGGTGTGTGAGAAGGGTATCATGGGAGGTACAGTAGAGGCTGCACCAGCAGCTAGGCTTCACACGATGGAAATCTCGATTCACCAACCTAACATTATTGAATTATCCAATAAATTAGCTTTAACCTGGCAAAAATCTAAGCAAACATTTGGTGGTGGTAGTAATAGTAGTAAGACAGGAAAGGGAAAGGCAGGCAGATATTTTCTTAAGACTGTTTAAAGATGTGACACGTGTTTTCATTGGTAACAAATTTGGGAAAGAAGGCTGAGGTATGAGGGAAGATACAGCAGTACCTCATACAGCAGGACTGGTAATAGGGGAGACACAGGGCTGGGGAGAAGTAACAAGTGGGGCGCCCGAAGCATCAGTTTTCTTGCTCATACAGATTTTGCTATTATGTCAACGACCTGCATACTAACCGATTCTTGCCTCATTAACGGGATGCCTTAATGTTAGTGAAGTTACTCTCGCCTTCTTGAAACAGACCTGATTGCATTCTTTTGCTTACGAGTTTAGTGGTTTTCAGTGTTCATAATCATTTATTTAGTAACTCCAACAAATATTCTTTCAGGATAATATACACTACTTGGTTCTTTGTAGCTAATATTTGAGAAGTGAACTAAGAGGGTCAATCTTGCTGCTACATTATATAGTGGTTAACTTTTGTTACTTATGAGCAACAAAGATCTAACTTGCTGCTGCATTGTACAATGGGTAATCTTTGTCAGGTGTGAGTTACAACTAATCCGCTGGTCTGGGAACGCTGCTTTAATAATGTTCAACGTAAGCTTGCAAAAAAAAAAATCTAGGTTATGTATCACTGTGTCTGTTTGTATACCTAGGCACCAAACTGCCGGCCTTAGAGGGGACCAAACTATTGCTAGAAAAACTTTAGTTTCCCGTTTTAGCTAGTCTGATAGGCTTCCAGCTTATTAATATATTAAACTGATAAAATAGGAGTTGCTTTCGAAAAAGGGAACATAGCGTGACGCAAACCACTGAACGGGTGGAATTTGAACCTATAGTGAGCGGGTCTTAAAACTCCAAGGAAGTGCGTAAGCCACTAGGCAAGCTGGCTGAATGTCTCACGCACTGGATGTCTCACTCGTCATGGTTCAAACCCCCACCCGTTCCGTGGTTTGCAATCGTGTTATTACGATTTCGTGAATCATAGTGCTACGGGTTACTATAAATTTCGTAAATTCAAAACTCCCGTAAATAGAGAAAGGCGTAGAAGGGAAAAAGAAAAGATTCAACGTTTCCGAGAGACTTCTTTTAATTTTTCTTACCACAAAAATGTATTTAATACAAGAAATTTTAGACGCTAAACTGTGCATAACCTGGTGTGACCAGTTAGGTAGAGTGGGGCATGTTATCTTAGGCTTGATTTGTCTACAACAGCCGTGTTGTAGTGTCACCACTCCACTGATACTAAGCTTTACCGTGTTTCAGTATGTGTACACATTTCCCGTCGGTAGAGTATGTGTGTGTGCGCTCACCTATATGTGGTTGCAGGGGGGGGGGGCTGATTCATAGCTCCTGCGTGCATGGTGGCTACAGTAAAAGGTGGATGGAGTACAAGGAGAAATGAAGTCAAGAAGACTGTGGGAGATATCAGCAACGTCAGTAGAAAGGCGGGCTAGACAGAGTGTAGATAGTGAGGTCGAAGAGGTGTGGGATACAATTAAGAATGCAGTGCTAATATGCAGCAGAAGTTTGTGGTTATAGAATAGCAGTAAGAAAAATGATTGGTGGAAAGATAAGGAAAGAACGTGGTAATGGTAAAAAGATTGCATATGAGAGGTTTTTACAATATGAAAGTTATAACCGGAAGGCAGAGTATACTGAGAGAGAAAATGAAATAAAGCGAGTAGCGAAGGAGTGCTGAAGGAGAGCCAGTGACAGAATGGATAACTTTTCAAATTTGGCTGAGAATAAGAAACAGTTTTAGAGATATTAATAAGTTGGGAAAGCCTGGGGAGCAAATGGACCTGCCAGTTTAAAATTAAAGAGGAGAGATGCTAGATGGTGAGGGGGAGGAGGTACTGTAAAGATGAAGAGTGTTAAATGTTGATGCTGGAAGGCCATGATATTATACTTTCGGGAGGGAGAAATAATATAGGGTAGGAGTAGAAATTTGTCTGAGGTTAATGAGGATGAAGTGCATGAAGTAATGAGTAGAATAAAAAACGGACTAAGAAGCTAGAATAGATGGGATTAAGACATTTAAAGCAGCTGCGGCTATAGCTTTGCCGTGGTTGGTGAACTTGTTCAAAGGAAGGAAGGACTGGAGCAGTTACTTTATATAAAGCAAATGGAAAAAGACAGCTCAAAAAATATAAGAAAATAAGCTTGTTGAATATATCGATTAAAGTGTACGGTAAAATTATTATCGAGAGTTAGGGTTAAGATATTAAGTAGGATAGAGAAAACATGGAAGCATCAGAACGGGTATACCTGAAGAGGGTTTCGAGGGTCAACGGCCCCG
>NC_091352.1:6102839-6110339 GCF_038502225.1 Cherax quadricarinatus | reverse complement strand
TACAAATTGTGGCTTAAAGACTGTGAGGATCTGCTGAGAATTGTGCAGATAGAATGGAAATGAATGTTTAACAATCAACATTACGAATTGGAAGAAAACTGTCTTGTAAAAGTAAGGCTTTGAATAAATTAGCGGGTGTAAGCCAGGCAGCGACTAAACTATTAATGCAAAGGTGGTTTGCTAAACCTCCATACAGGTCTGGAGGAAATCAGGGACTAGGTCGTGGCAGGAATTAATTGTTCAATTGCAGACCAGTCAGCCAAACAAGTTCTAAGGATATAAACACATAATGACGTTGAAGTATCTGTCAAGTCTCAAAAATTAATCCCAGTGGTAATAATCATAGCAGAGTTAATAGGCACATATCAAGTCAGGAATCAGTACAGGTTCCTCACATCAAGGTAAGAGGAATAAGCAATTTCAGTAAGTAACCCAGTTAATAAGAGGTCAGCAAGGAAAGAGAGACTGCCCTTCTGCCAGGGTACTCATTTCACTAAAAATTGTAATGCCTGTAACTATGGACATTAAAGTGGAAAGAATGAAAGAACTTGACAGATTTATCAGATGTCTAGACAACTATAAATGCAAAGGATTGCTATACTCAAATTGAACAGTTGCTATCAATGCAACAAGGAAAGCACCACAGTTATGCAGGGAAGGTGATTCTATAATAATGGTGACAATAATGATAATGTTAATAACCCTGACACTACAGTGACTGATGTAAAGGCTGCAGCCACGGCAATAATGATGGCCTAGCTGAGGTAGCCTTGCCGGTGCTGGATGTAAAAATTCAGGATAAAGGGCATAAACCCAAAACCATACGGTGTCACTTCAACACTGGCACGCCATGTAATATATGGCAGACTACCGCCTAGTAATAATGACTAGAGAAGTAGTGAATACGGTCACGTGTCTACTTCCGCGAAAGGTCAACCCAGTACAAGTATCTTCTATCGAGAACGATGTTGAACTAGTCACCAGGGAGCTGACAGCATGCAGGGGATTGTAATGTAAACAGGAGGAAAGTCCAAATGATTCCTTTACTCAGGAACAATACCTGAAGGATGTTACCGTGAATCTAGACATTACTGGGTATGACTTCCGTGGAAGCGGATCAACCAGAATTACCTACTAATTATAGGATGGCGTATGGACAGTTAAAGGGCCCAGCTCTGCGAACTGAGCAAGACACCAAAATTGTTGACTGCTTATAATGATATAATTAATAAGCAGTTAAATAATAAATTGTTCTTACTTCAGGCGACGATAAATGCACACCTTAAATGCACAGGCGGTCCACTGAGCAAAGTAATTGGGTAAATAATCTTATGTGGACAATTTCCGGGTGTGACGTCAACTGAAGAGGAAACTAATGAGGATATGTGAAGGGGTTAATGAAATAATGAAGAAATGTGCTGGGACTGACTTGGGATACTGAGAGACTTGTTATTGTTAAAGTCTCAAAATTCCAGTATGCCCAATAAATTAATCCAGGGAGCATAGGCTTATGCCCCTGAGAGAATGGAACACTAATTAGTCCATTTTGAGGGATCAATAAATATAGATGGCCATGGAGTTGGTGCCTATATGAAGTAATGTGCTGGGTCTGACTTGGGATACTGAGAGACTTCATGTGGAAAATTTTTTGATTTTCCGAAACTATAGTGCCTAATAGGTGTTTAATGTGTCTATATGGGTCAAAAATGTATTTGAAAATAAGAGTAGAACCAAGAGTTCCCTTTGCGCATGCGCGGATGTGCGGGGGGGAGAGCGCGTATTGTTTTGAATGGTGGTGAGGAAGCTGAGAAAACATGGAACCACGAAATTGACGTTCACGGTGGCCTAAGGATTAATATAGGCCTCATTTCATAATAAGAAGTGTCGTAACTGTTCCTGGTGGAGAGTGAGGGAACGGGATTTACGGGACCACAGTAATAGAGTGGTAAAAGTGTGATAAGAGAAGGACCGGGTGACTGACGCGTCACAATGGACTGTGTCCTGGGGAAAATTACCCTTGGATTAATCATCACTCATCGGTCTCAGATCTTAATGGAGTGACCTCTAGTTTGTATAATAGTTATGAGACGTTAAATCGTCTTGTGAATTGTAATGTAATTAATGATAATAACGCTAAGTTAAGAGAATATGTGAAGTGAAATAAGTCGTTTGCTCCGAGTGAACACGCTAGACCTCGTTGTTAACGAGACGAGGAAAGGGAAACTCCTTGAGTCACGACGTCTAAAGCAGGACAAACCAGCGGATACCTCGTCCTGCTGGAATGAGAATCGTGTCGGTGTAGCAGGACATCGAAAATGAGATGGTGAATCAAGAAATGAGGAATATCAATCACCCACAGTTAAGTAACCCTTCTAGTTATAGCAACCTTAGACTGGCCAGTAGTGGTATGTTGTAATTAGATAGGTTACGAGTGATCCAGCTACATCAAGTGACCACCAGAGAACATCTGGTAAGTAGTGGGATTATGTACAAATGTTTTCCTTGATGGATGTATCCATGTGTATCCTACCCCCCCTTCATTCAGTTAAACTAATATAATCTATACAGTCCACAATTAATTAGTAGCACCGTACTTGTGGGTGCTACCCAATCCATACTGGTCTCGGGTTCGTCTCCGGTTCGAAGGACCACAACGGGCAGATATGGAAAATTTTCTAGGGTGTTTACCTGTATGTACCTCAACATTATATACATACCAGTAATCTCATTGGGAGACAATCATATTGTTTACCGTAGTCACCCCGTGTAGACATGTGAGAAAACTTAACCACCCCTGGTCGCACCAAGTGGTCCCCTCGACCTCACAATCTTATCCATATCTATCCGAGACCAGTATGGATTGGGTAGCACCCACAAGTACGGTGCTACTAATTAATTGTGGACTGTATAGATTATATTAGTTTAACTGAATGAAGGGGGGGGGGGGTAGGACACACATGGATACATCCGTCAAGGAAAACATTTGTACATAATCCCACTACTTACCAGATGTTCTCTGGTGGTCACTTGATGTAGCTGGATCACTCGTAACCTATCTAATTATAACATACCACTACTGGCCAGTCTAAGGTTGCTATAACTAGAAGGGTTACTTAACTGTGGGTGATTGATATTCCTCATTTCTTGATTCACCATCTCATTTTCGATGTCCTGCTACACCGACACGATTCTCATTCCAGCAGGACGAGGTATCCGCTGGTTTGTCCTGCTTTAGACGTCGTGACTCAAGGAGTTTCCCTTTCCTCGTCTCGTTAACAACGAGGTCTAGCGTGTTCACTCGGAGCAAACGACTTATTTCACTTCACATATTCTCTTAACTTAGCGTTATTATCATTAATTACATTACAATTCACAAGCCGATTTAACGTCTCATAACTATTATACAAACTAGAGGTCACTCCATTAAGATCTGAGACCGATGAGTGATGATTAATCCAAGGGTAATTTTCCCCAGGACACAGTCCATTGTGACGCGTCAGTCACCCGGTCCTTCTCTTATCACACTTTTACCACTCTATTACTGTGGTCCCGTAAATCCCGTTCCCTCACTCTCCACCAGGAACAATTACGACACTTCTTATTATGAAATGAGGCCTATATTAATCCTTAGGCCACCGTGAACGTCAATTTCGTGGTTCCATGTTTTCTCAGCTTCCTCACCACCATTCAAAACAATACGCGCCCTCCCCCCCGCACATCCGCGCATGCGCAAAGGGAACTCTTGGTTCTACTCTTATTTTCAAATACATTTTTGACCCATATAGACACATTAAACACCTATTAGGCACTATAGTTTCGGAAAATCAAAAAATTTTCCACACTGCGGCCGGGCGGAGGTCGTTGCTAGACGACTTACATAATGTGGAGTACAATTTTCCCATCTTCACTGGCCACCCATATTTATTGAACCCTCAAAATGGACTAATTAGTGTTCCATTCTCTCAGGGGCATAAGCCTATGCTCCCTGGATTAATTTATTGGGCATACTGGAATTTTGAGACTTTAACAATAACAAGTCTCTCAGTATCCCAAGTCAGCCCCAGCACATTACTGCATATAGGCACCAACTCCATGGCCATCCATATTTATTGAACCCTCAAAATGGACTAATTAGTGTTCCATTCTCTCAGGGGCATAAGCCTATGCTCCCTGGATTAATTTATTGGGCATACTGGAATTTTGAGACTTTAACAATAACAAGTCTCTCAGTATCCCAAGTCAGCCCCAGCACATTACTGCATATAGGCACCAACTCCATGGCCATCTATATTTATTGATCCCTCAAAATGGACTAATTAGTGTTCCATTCTCTCAGGGGCATAAGCCTATGCTCCCTGGATTAATTTATTGGGCATACTGGAATTTTGAGACTTTAACAATAACAAGTCTCTCAGTATCCCAAGTCAGTCCCAGCACATTTCTTCATTATTTCATTAACCCCTTCACATATCCTCATTAGTTCCTCTTCAGTTGACGTCACACCCGGAAATTGTCCACATAAGATTATTTACCCAATTACTTCGCTCAGTGGACCGCCTGTGCATTTAAGGTGTGCATTTATCGTCGCCTGAAGTAAGAACAATTTATTATTTAACTGCTTATTAATTATATCATTATAAGCAGTCAACAATTTTGGTGTCTTGCTCAGTTCGCAGAGCTGGGCCCTTTAACTGTCCATACGCCATCCTATAATTAGTAGGTAATTCTGGACGGTCAAGCTTCCACGGAAGTCGCACCCAGTAATGTCCAGATTCACATTTAACATCCTTCAGGTATTGTTCCTGAGTAAAGGAATCATTTGGACTTTCCTCATTTACATTAATCCCTATGCTGTCCAGCTCCCACAAATTAGACTGGTTCAACATCATTCTCGATAGAAGAATACTTGTACTGGGTTGACCTTTCATGAGTAAGACACCGTGACCGTATTCACTACTTCCTCTAGTCATTATTACTAGGCGGTAGTCTGCCATATATTACATGGCCCGTACCAGTGTTGAGGAGAGTGACACCGTATGGTTTTGGGTTTATGCCCTTTATCCTGAATTTTTACATCCAACACCGGCAAGGCTACCTCAGCTAGGCCATCATTATTGCCATTAGCTGCAACCTTTACATCAGTCACTGTAGTGTCAGGGTTATTAACATTATCATTATTGTCACCATTATTATAAGAATCACATACAACCCTGCACATAACTGTATGGTGCTTTCCCTTGTTGCATTGATAGCAACTGTTCAATTTGGTATGACAATCCTTTACATTATGATTGTCTAGACATCTGATAAATCTGTCAAGTTCTTTCATTCTTTCCACTTTAATGTCCCATGAATTACAGGCATTACAATTTTTAGTGAAATGAGTACCCTGGCAGAAGAGGCAGTCTCTCTTTTCCTTGCCTGACCTCTTATTAACTGGGTTACACTTACTGAGGTACTTATTCCTCTTACCTTGATGTGAGGAACCACTATTACTGATTCCTGACTTGATATGTGCCTATTTAACTCTTAACTATGATTATTACCACTGGGATTATTTTTCCCTTTTGAGGCTTGACAGATACTTCAGAGTCATTATGTGTTATATCCTTAGAACTGTTTGGCTGACTGGTCTGCAATTGAACAATTAATTCCTGCCGACCTAGTCTGATTTCCTCCAGACCGTACTATGGAGGTTTTGGCAAACACACCCTTTGCATTAATAGGTTGATCAACTGCCTGGCTTACACCCTTTAATTTATTCAAAGCCTTACTTTTACAAGACAGTTTTTCTTCCAATTCGTAATGTTGATTAATTAAAACATTCATTTCCATTCCATCTGCACAATTCTCTAGCAGATCTCTTTCACAGTCTTTAAACCACAATTTGTACCAATCAAATCTACTCTCTAAAGCATCTAAATATAACTTTAATTCATTAGGGTTCACGGTTCTTTGATTCACTAAATCAAATGCCTTCGTCACATGGCTTTTAATAGCCTGTAATGATGCTTTCATTACTCTAAAATTCACGGACTTGTCAGCCACATTAACTCCATTAGATCCAGTCATGGTTAGAGAATTATTAATCACTGATTATACAACTTAAGTAGGCGCCTTATAAGAGTAATTCTTGCACTTTACTCTTGTATATATCCTAGCCACACATGTGCTAGCAATTAATTGGGCTAATTGTCATCCATCACACGATCGATTAAACTTGTGCACCCTACACCCACTTCCTTCAATCAGTCACTTAATTATTAAGTAATTAATTCAATTAATTTTTTCACTGATTGCATCCGTTCTCGAAGGACCAACGGGCAGATATGGAAAATTTTCTAGGGTGCTTACCTGTATGTACCTCAACATTATATACATACCAGTAATCTCATTGGGAGACAATCATATTGTTTACCGTAGTCACCCCGTGTAGACATGTGAGAAAACTTAACCACCCCTGGTCGCACCAAGTGGTCCCCTCGACCTCACAATCTTATCCATATCTATCCGAGACCAGTATGGATTGGGTAGCACCCACAAGTACGGTGCTACTAATTAATTGTGGACTGTATAGATTATATTAGTTTAACTGAATGAAGGGGGGGGGGTAGGACACACATGGATACATCCGTCAAGGAAAACATTTGTACATAATCCCACTACTTACCAGATGTTCTCTGGTGGTCACTTGATGTAGCTGGATCACTCGTAACCTATCTAATTATAACATACCACTACTGGCCAGTCTAAGGTTGCTATAACTAGAAGGGTTACTTAACTGTGGGTGATTGATATTCCTCATTTCTTGATTCACCATCTCATTTTCGATGTCCTGCTACACCGACACGATTCTCATTCCAGCAGGACGAGGTATCCGCTGGTTTGTCCTGCTTTAGACGTCGTGACTCAAGGAGTTTCCCTTTCCTCGTCTCGTTAACAACGAGGTCTAGCGTGTTCACTCGGAGCAAACGACTTATTTCACTTCACATATTCTCTTAACTTAGCGTTATTATCATTAATTACATTACAATTCACAAGCCGATTTAACGTCTCATAACTATTATACAAATTAGAGGTCACTCCATTAAGATCTGAGACCGATGAGTGATGATTAATCCAAGGGTAATTTTCCCCAGGACACAGTCCATTGTGGCGCGTCAGTCACCCGCTCCTTCTCTTATCACACTTTTACCACTCTATTACTGTGGTCCCGTAAATCCCGTTCCCTCACTCTCCACCAGGAACAATTACGACACTTCTTATTATGAAATGAGGCCTATATTAATCCTTAGGCCACCGTGAACGTCAATTTCGTGGTTCCATGTTTTCTCAGCTTCCTCACCACCATTCAAAACAATACGCGCTCTCCCCCCGCACATCCGCGCATGCGCAAAGGGAACTCTTGGTTCTACTCTTATTTTCAAATACATTTTTGACCCATATAGACACATTAAACACCTATTAGGCACTATAGTTTCGGAAAATCAAAAAATTTTC
>NC_091352.1:6080339-6095339 GCF_038502225.1 Cherax quadricarinatus | reverse complement strand
TTTTCTCCGCCAACCTCAACTTTTTGTCATTTTTTTTTTTATCACGGCGCCACTTTTCTTAGTAATGTCAGTTGGGGGATGTAATAAAGGTGTTATTTTTTCCGCAACTGATTTTTTCAGCATTTATTACAATATTTCTACTCTCAGAACCACATATCCGGCTTGTCTGTGGTTGATGCGGTGATTTTAATGAAGCAAGTATATTTCTGAAGGTAAATAAGGAATTTTAAGAACACTGAGAGGGGAGAGAAAAGACTGAGCGTTGGAGCATCAGAAGTTGAGTTAGGTTAGGTAAGAGTTGTCAAGAAACAGGACAAGTATTTCTTGACGCGGGTCTTAGTCATATAACGACCCGCAGCTGGCACTTTTGGTCATCTGACCGAGGCCTTCCACTAGCTTACCGGTCCACCCCTTAAAAATATTGTGGCCATGGTTACAACCATTACATTAATAAAGATGAGTTGGTGACTGTTTTGAATGACTGCTAATAGCTGTGGCAAAATATATACGCCGCAAGATGTATTTCTGTCAGCGTATATTGCGAGTTCAATTCCTATGTTAGGGAATATTCTTGTCTGGTGATGATAAGGTCACGTGCAACTTGTAACCATAATTTTTAAAGGGGTGGACCGGTAAGCCAGCGAAAGGCCTCGATCACATGACCAAAAGCTCCAGCTGCGGGTCATCATATGACTAAGACCCGCGTCAGGAAACGTCCTGTTTCCTGACGAATCTTACCTAACCTAATGACCCTAGTGAAGTCGATAGGATTTAAACTCCATTAAATAATAATTTATTAATATTATTACCATGAAATTTTGAAGGATAACTAACAGCGTTGACGCCATTTTAAAACATCAGTAATTAGCAAACGGAAATTTTTAAGTACTATCAATAGTACTAAAGGGAAATTTTGAAACGCTATTAATAGTAATAAACGGAAATCTAGAAAGAACATTAGTAGTAGCTAACGATCATTCTGAATCACTGTTAATAGTAAACGGAAATTTTGAAGTATTATTAATAACGGCAAACAAATATTTTGAAACTATTTACAGTAGGAGTCAGGAATCGCAGGAAGAACTAAAAGCCATAAATGAAATCGAAAGAAACCCAAAGTATCCTGGGTGGCTAACCCTCCGGGGTTAAAAATCCGAACGAAATCCTATCCTATCTTTTCTTCTCCTATGCCAAATCAAAGTCGAGAACAACGTCCAGTATTGGGCCCCTACTTAAACAAGATGGGTCCTACACAGATGACAGCAAGGAAATGAGTGAGCTACTCAAGTCCCAATATGACTCAGTTTTTAGCAAGCCGCTAACCAGACTGAGAGTCGAAGATCAAAATGAATTTTTTATGAGAGCCACAGAATTTGGTTAACACAAGCCTATCCGATGTTATCCTGACGCCAAATGACTTCGAACAGGCGATAAATGACATGCCCATGCACTCTGCCCCAGGGCCAGACTCATGGAACTCCGTGTTCATCAAGAACTGCAAGAAGCCCCTATCACGAGCCTTTACCATCCTATGGAGAGGGAGCATGGACACGGGGGTCGTCCCACAGTTACTAAAAACAACAGACATAGCCCCACTCCACAAAGGGGGCAGTAAAGCAACAGCAAAGAACTACAGACCGATAGCACTAACATCCCATATCATAAAAATCTTTGAAAGGGTCCTTAGAAGCAAGATCACCACCCATCTAGAAACCCATCAGTTACACAACCCAGGGCAACATGGGTTTAGAACAGGTCGCTCCTGTCTGTCTCAACTATTGGATCACTACGACAAGGTCCTAGATGCACTAGAAGACAAAAAGAATGCAGATGTAATATATACAGACTTTGCAAAAGCCTTCGACAAGTGTGACCATGGCGTAATAGCGCACAAAATGCGTGCTAAAGGAATAACAGGAAAAGTCGGTCGATGGATCTATAATTTCCTCACTAACAGAACACAGAGAGTAGTAGTCAACAGAGTAAAGTCCGAGGCAGCTACGGTGAAAAGCTCTGTTCCACAAGGCACAGTACTCGCTCCCATCATGTTCCTCATCCTCATATCTGACATTGACAAGGATGTCAGCCACAGCACCGTGTCTTCCTTTGCAGATGACACCCGAATCTGCATGACAGTGTCTTCCATTGCAGACACTGCAAGGCTCCAGGCAGACATCAACCAAATCTTTCAGTGGGCTGCAGAAAACAATATGAAGTTCAACGATGAGAAATTTCAATTACTCAGATATGGTAAACACGAGGAAATTATATCTTCATCAGAGTACAAAACAAATTCTGGCCACATAATAGAGCGAAACACCATCGTCAAAGACCTGGGAGTGATCATGTCGGAGGATCTCACCTTCAAGGACCATAACATTGTATCAATCGCAGCTGGTAGAAAAATGACAGGATGGATAATGAGAACCTTCAAAACTAGGGAGGCCAAGCCCATGATGACACTCTTCAGGTCACTTGTTCTATCTAGGCTGGAATATTGCTGCACACTAACAGCACCTTTCAAGGCAGGTGAAATTGCTGACCTAGAAAATGTACAGAGAACCTTCACGGCACGCATAACGGAGATAAAACACCTCAATTACTGGGAACGCTTGAGGTTCCTAAACCTGTATTCCCTGGAACGCAGGCGGGAGAGATACATGATTATATACACCTGGAAAATCCTAGAGGGACTAGTACCGAACTTGCACACGAAAATCACTCACTACGAAAGCAAAAGACTTGGCAGACGATGCAACATCCCCCCAATGAAAAGCAGGGGTGTCACTAGCACGTTAAGAGACCATACAATAAGTGTCAGGGGCCCGAGACTGTTCAACTGCCTCCCAGCATACATAAGGGGGATTACCAACAGACCCCTGGCAGTCTTCAAGCTGGCACTGGACAGGCACCTAAAGTCGGTTCCTGACCAGCCGGGCTGTGGCTCGTACGTTGGTTTGCGTGCAGCCAGCAGTAACAGCCTGGTTGATCAGGCTCTGATCCACCAGGAGGCCTGGTCACAGACCGGGCCGCGGGGGCGTTGACCCCCGGAACTCTCTCCAGGTAAACTCCAGTAGCAAAAAAAGGGAAAACTATTTGAGACCATTAATAACAGCTGATGGTCATTTTGAAGGATCCTTAACTGTCGTAAAACGGATTTTTAAAGAACACTCCAGCGGAGGTCTCTGTCTCTCTCTCTGGGGCGAGGCTAGCACCCCCTCCCTCATGAGGAAGAACCTGCCAACCCCAGCGGCACCAATTAAAGGATTAAGTGTATTTTTGCTTGAGACAGCAGGTTGGTGATTATTACGTAGTGGGTGGTGATGGTGTTCCTAGCATGGTGTTGTATGTTGTTGTCAGGCCCATACCTGTCAGGCCCAGAGCTGCCATCCCCATAGCTGTCAGGTCCATAGCTGCCACGCATATTGCTGTCACGGTGATGTCCTGAGCCACTCACCAGGCAGGATAAGGAAGATAGGTCATTTATCATCAGTGTCATGACGCAGACGGATGACATACTATCAACTGCGCAAGAGCACCTTCGTGACAAAATATAATCACAGCCATGACTCTAAAGTCCCCAAGTGTAACAGGTGTGTGTGTGTGTGTGTGTGTGTGTGTGTGTGTGTGTGTGTGTGTGTGTGTGTGTGTGTGTGTGTGTGTGTGTGTGTGTGTGTGTGTGTGTGTGTGTGTTTGTGTGTGTGTTTGTGTGTGTTTGTGTGTGTATGTACTCACCTAATTGTGGTTGCAGGGGTCGAGACTCAGCTCCTGGCCCCGCCTCTTCACTGACCGCTACTAGGTCCTCTCCCTCTCTGCTTCCTGAGCTTTGTCATACCTCTTCTTAAAACTGTGTATGGTTCCTGCCTCCACTACCTCACTAGCTAGGCTATTCCACTTCCTGACGACTCTATGACTGAAGAAATACTTCCTAACGTCCCTGTGACTCGTCTGAGTCTTCAGCTTCCAGTTGTGGCCCCTTGTTTCTGTGTCCCCTCTTTGGAACATCCTATCTCTGTTCACCTTGTCTATTCCCCGCAGTATCTTGTATGTCGTTATCATGTCTCCCCTGACCCTTCTGTCCTCCAGTGTCGTCAGTCCAATTTCCCTCAACCTTTCCTCGTACGACATTCCCCTGAGCTCTGGGACTAGCCTTGTTGCAAACCTTTGTACTTTCTCTAGCTTCTTGATATGCTTGACCAGGTGTGGGTTCCAGACTGGTGCTGCATACTCCAGTATGGGCCTAGCATACACAGTGTACAGTGTCTTGAACGATTCCTTAAGGTATCGGAACGCTATTCTCAGGTTTGCCAGGCGCCCGTATGCTGCAGCAATTATTTGGTTGATGTGTGCCTCCGGTGATGTGCTCGGTGTTATGGTCACCCCAAGGTCTTTCTCCCTGAGTGAGGTCTGTAGAATTTGTCCACCTAGCGTATACTCTGTCTGCGGTCTTCTTTGCCCCTCCCCAATCTTCATGACTTTGCATTTGGCAGGATTGAATTCGAGAAGCCAGTTTCTGGACCACATGTCCAGCCTGTTCAAGTCTCTTTGCAGTCCTGCCTCATCCTCATCCGATTTAATTCTTCTCATCAACTTCACATCATCTGCGAATAAGGACACTTCAGAGTCTATTCCTTCCATCATGTCGTTCGCATATATCAAAAATAGCACTGGTCCTAGAACTGACCCATGTGGGACCCCGCTCGTCACAGGCGCCCACTATGATACCTCTTCACGTACCATGACTCGTTGCTGCCTCCCTGTCAGGTATTCCCTGATCCATTGCAGTGCCCTCCCTGTTATATGCGCCTGATCCTCCAGCTTCTGCACTAATCTCTTGTGGGGAACTGTGTCAAAGGCCTTCCTGCAGTCTAGGAAAACGCAATCAACACACCCCTCTCTCTCGTGTCTTACTTCTGTTACCTTGTCATAAAACTCCAGGAGGTTTGTGACACAGGATTTGCCTTCCATGAACCCATGCTGGTTTTCATTTATAATCTTGTTCCGTTCCAGGTGTTCCACCACTCTCCTGATAATCTTCTCCATGACTTTGCACACAATACATGTCAGAGACACAGGTCTGTAGTTTAGTGCCTCATTTCTGTTTCCTTTCTTAAATATGGGGACTACATTTGCTGTCTTCCATTTCTCAGGAAGTTGCCCAGTTTCAAGGGATGTGTTGAAGATTGTGGTTAGGGGCACGCACAGTATCTCTGCTCCTTCTCTAAGGACCCATGGGGAGATGTTGTCCGGTCCCATCGCCTTTGAGGTAACAAGGTCACTTAGCAGCTTCTGCACCTCCTCCTCGGTTGTTCGTATGACATTCAACACTTGTTGGTATATTCCCTCTTGGTGTTCCCTTCTGTGCTGTCTTCCCACAGCCCTTCCTGTCTCTACTGTAAAAACTTCCTTAAATCTCCTGTTTAGCTCCTCACATACCTCCTGATCATTTCTTGTGAGTTCTCCCCCTTCTGTCCTCAATCTGATCACCTGGTCTTTGACTGCTGTCTTCCTCCTGATGTGGCTATACAACAATTTCGGGTCAGTCTTGATTTTCGATGCTATGTTATTTTCATACTGTCGCTGGGCCTCCCTCCTTACCTGTGCATACTCGTTCCTGGCTCTGCGACTGATCTCCCTATTTTCTTGTGTTCTCTGCCTTCTGTACTTTTTCCATTCTCTATTGTACTTCTCCTTACACCGTCGGGTAAACCAGGGGCTCGTTCTGGTCTTCCCATTGTTTCTGTTGCCCTTGGGAATAAACCTTTCCACTGCCTCCTTGCATTTTGTTGTTACATATTCCATCATTTCGTTTACTGGCTTTCCTGTCAGTTCTCTGTCCCACGGAACCTCCTTCAGGAAGCTCCTCAACCCTATGTAGTCCCCTCTTTTATAGTCTGACTTTTCCCATTCAACTCCTGTTACTCTCTCCACTTGCAACTCTACTATGTATTCAAAGCACAGAACTACGTGGTCACTAGCTCCTAGGGGACTCTCATACGTGATGTCCTCAATGAACTGCCCAGGGTGAACACAAGGTCCAATCTTGCTGGTTCATCCTCCCCTCTCACTCTGGTAGTGTCCTTAACATGTTGGTGCATGAGGTTTTCCAGCACCAGGTCCAACAACTTGGCTCTCCATGTTTCGGGACCCCCATGTGGCTCCAGGTTTTCCCAGTCAATCTCCCTGCGGTTGAAATCCCCCATAACTAACAACTTTGCTCTGCTGGAGTGAGCTCTTCTTGCCACCTCAGCAAGTGTGTCCACCATTGCTCTGTTGCTCTCTTCATATTCCTCTCTTGGCCTCCTGCAGTTCTGTGGTGGATTATACATCACTGCAATGACCACCTTGTGCTCCCCAGACTGAAGTGTACCTACTATGTAGTCTCTTTCTCCCGTCTCGTCTATGCCTTCCATTTTCTCGAATTTCCATCTGTTTTTACGAGCAGAGCAACCCCACCTCCCCCTCTGCCCCTTCTATCTTTCCTCGTGATCTGGTATCCTGGTGGGAAGATTGCATCTGTTATTGTCTCCGTGAGTTTTGTTTCTGTAACTGCTATGATGTCTGGGGACTTCTCATTGATTCTTTCTTGCCATTCCTCATGTGTGTGTGTGTGTGTGTGTGTGTGTGTGTGTGTGTGTGTGTGTGTGTGTGTGTGTGTGTGTGTGTGTGTGTGTGTGTGTGTGCGTGTGTGTGTGTGCGTGTGTGTCTTTGTGTGTGTTTGTGTGTGTTTGTGTGTGTGTTTGTGTGTGTTTGTGTGTGTTTGTGTGTGTTTGTGTGTGTGTGTGTGTTTGTTTATGTGTGTTGTGTGTGTTGTGAGTGTGTGTTGTGTGTTGTGTGTGTGTGTTGTGTGTGTTGTGTGTGTGTTGTGTGTGTGTGTGTGTGTGTGTGTGTGTTTGTGTGTTTGTGTGTGTGTGTGTGTGTGTTTGTGTGTGTGTGTGTGTGTGTGTGTGTGTGTGTGTGTGTTTGCATGTTTGTGTGTTTGTGTTTGTGTATGTTGTGTGTGTGTGTTGTGTGTGTGTTGTGTGTTTGTGTTTGTGTGTTGTGTGTGTTGTATGTGTTGTGTGTGTTGTGTGTTGTGTGTGCGTTGTGTGTGATGTGTGTTGTGTGTTGTGTGTGTGTGTTTGTGTTTGTTTGTGTGTGTTGTGTGTGTGTTGTGTGTGTGTTGTGTGTGAGCTCCTGTGATCGCTACTGTGTGTTGTGTGTGTGTGTTTGTGTTTACTTCCTAACATCCCTGTGATTCATGTGTGTTGTGTGTGTGTCCAATCTCTGTGTCTTTGTGTCAATGTGTATGTCGTTATCATGTCCCCCCTATCTCTCCTGTCCTCCAGTGTCGTCAGGTTGTGTGTGCTCTGTAGTCTTGTTGCAAACCTTTGCACTTTCTCTAGTTTCTTTACGTGTTGGCTAGTGTGGGTTCCAAACTGTGCCGCATACTCCAATATGGGCCTAACGTATACGGTGTACAGGGTGAACGATTCCTTATTAAGATGTCGGAATGCTGTTCTGAGGTTTGCTAGGCGCCCATATGCTGCAGCAGTTATTTGGTTGATGTGCGCTTCAGGAGATGTGCCTGGTGTTATACTCACCCCAAGATCCTTTTCCTTGAGTGAGGTTTGTAGTCTCTGACCCCCTAGACTGTACTCCGTCTGCGGCCTTCTTTGCCCTTCCCCAATCTTCATGACTTTGCACTTGGTGGGATTGAACTCCAGGAGCCAATTGCTGGACCAGGTCTGCAGCCTGTCCAGATCCCTTTGTAGTTCTGCCTGGTCTTCGATCGAGTGTATTCTTCTCATCAACTTCACGTCATCTGCAAACAGGGACACCTCAGAGTCTATTCCTTCCGTCATGTCGTTCACAAATATCAGAAACAGCACTGGTCCTAGGACTGACCCCTGCGGGACCCCGCTGGTCACAGGTGCCCACTCTGACACCTCGCCACGTACCATGACTCGCTGCTGTCTTCCTGACAAGTATTCCCTGATCCATTGTAGTGCCTTCCCTGTTATCCCTGCTTGGTCCTCCAGTTTTTGCACCAATCTCTTGTGTGGAACTGTGTCAAACGCCTTCTTGCAGTCCAAGAAAATGCAATCCACCCACCCCTCTCTCTCTTGTCTTACTGCTGTCACCATGTCATAGAACTCCAGTAGGTTTGTGACACAGGATTTCCCGTCCCTGAAACCATGCTGGCTGCTGTTGATGAGATCATTCCTTTCTAGGTGTTCCACCACTCTTCTCCTGATAATCTTCTCCATGATTTTGCATACTATACATGTCAGTGACACTGGTCTGTAGTTTAGTGCTTCATGTCTGTCTCCTTTTTTAAAGATTGGGACTACATTTGCTGTCTTCCATGCCTCAGGCAATCTCCCTGTTTCGATAGATGTATTGAATATTGTTGTTAGGGGTACACATAGCGCCTCTGCTCCCTCTCTCAATACCCATGGGGAGATGTTATCTGGCCCCATTGCCTTTGAGGTATCTAGCTCACTCAGAAGCCTCTTCACTTCTTCCTCGGTTGTGTGCACTGTGTCCAGCACTTGGTGGTGTGCCCCACCTCTCCGTCTTTCTGGAGTCCCTTCTGTCTCCTCTGTGAACACTTCTTTGAATCTCTTGTTGAGTTCTTCACATACTTCACGGTCATTTCCTGTTGTCTCTCCTCCTTCCTTCCTTAGCCTGATTACCTGGTCCTTGACTGTTGTTTTCCTCCTGATGTGGCTGTACAACAGTTTCGGGTCAGATTTGGCTTTCGCTGCTATGTCATTTTCATATTGTCTTTGGGCCTCCCTTCTTATCTGTGCATATTCGTTTCTGGCTCTACGACTGTTCTCCTTATTCTCCTGGGTCCTTTGCCTTCTATATTTCTTCCATTCCCTAGCACACTTGGTTTTTGCCTCCCTGCACCTTTGGGTAAACCATGGGCTCATCCTGGCTTTTTCATTACTCCTGTTACCCTTGGGTACAAACCTCTCCTCAGCCTCCTTGCATTTTGTTGCTACATATTCCATCATCTCATTAACTGGCTTCCCTGCCAGTTCTCTGTTCCACTGAACCCCGTTCAGGTAGTTCCTCATTCCTGTGTAGTCCCCTTTCTTGTAGTTTGGCTTCATTCGTCCTGGCCTTCCTGCTTCTCCCTCCACTTGTAGCTCTACTGTGTATTCGAAGCTTAAAACCACATGGTCACTGGCCCCAAGGGGTCTTTCATATGCGATGTCCTCGATATCTGCACTACTGAAGGTGAATACTAAGTCCAGCCTTGCTGGTTCATCCTCTCCTCTCTCTCTTGTAGTGTCCCTTACGTGTTGGTACATGAAGTTCTCCAGTACCACCTCCATCATCTTAGCCCTCCATGTATCTCGGCCCCCATGTGGGTCCAAGTTCTCCCAATCGATCTCCTTGTGGTTAAAGTCACCCATGATCAGGAGCTTTGCCCTGCATGCATGAGCTCTTCTGGCCACTCTAGCCAGTGTGTCAACCATCGCTCTATTGCTCTCGTCGTACTCTTGCCTTGGCCTCCTGCTGTTCTGTGGTGGGTTATACATCACTGCTATTACCACCTTGGGACCTCCAGAGTGAAGTGTTCCCACTATGTAATCACTTTCTTCTCCGCTATCTCCTCTCTCCAGCTCATCAAAATTCCAGCGATTTTTGATCAGCAACGCCACTCCTCCACCCCCCCTGTTCCCTCTGTCTTTCCTCAGGATTTGGTATCCCGTTGGAAAGATGGCATCTGTTATCATACCTGTAAGCTTGGTTTCTGTAAGAGCTATGATGTCTGGTGATGCTTCTTTGACCCTTTCGTGCCACTCCTCCCACTTATTTGTTATTCCATCAGCGTTTGTGTACCATACCTTCAGTTTCCTTTCCAACACTGTGGATTGGGGGGCCTGTGGGGGTGGGAGACCTGGTGGCATACTGTGGGATTCTATAGCTCGATGTTGGGTGGAGGCTGTGGGTATGGATTGTAGTGTGTGTTGGGATGGTGTGATAGGTTGTATGGTTCTGAGAGTAGTTGTGTGTGTGCTTGCCCTTGCTGTTCTGTCCTGCTCTGACTGACCTCTGCTGATTCCCTCCTTGTCTCTTTTCCTAGCTCCTTTCGTTTTTTTGTCCTCTCCCTCAGCTGCTGTCGCTCTGATTTTGTTCTGTCTCTGTCTAGGAACACCCTCTTGTACTCTTCCGAGTATTTCAATCGTGGTTTCTCTTGGAGGATCCTGTTCCGCACTGTTTCCGTCCTGAGAATCAGCTTGATTGGTCGGTTTCTCCCCTTCGAGTACCCCCCTATTCTCTGAAAATTTACAATCTCGTCCATCTCTTCACCTATTTCCGTGATGATTTTCTCAATCTCCTTTCCTTCTTCCTGCTTCCTTTCAGTGTGTGTCCTTTCCTCTCTCTCCTGAAGCCCATGGATAAACACTGATTTTGCCCTTTCTTCCTCCCATTGCCTCACCCTCTGTGACTCTGGATCCTGCCTGTATGTGGTCAGTTTCTCCCTTGATTTTTCCAGTGGCTCTTGATAGCCTTGTTGTGCCTCAGCATTCGACCTATCACCCTCTCCATCTGCAACCAGCTGATCTTCCCTTTCACTCCTTGGTCCTCCTTGGCAGATTGATGTGACCTTAGCATAATTCATAATTCCTTCCTTCCTGTTCAGCCTCGCAGCTTCATATGCTGTGTCTTCTCTGGTCACTGCCCCTGTAACTCGCTCCAGCCTATTTATCTCAACTTCTAGGACCCTTATCTTGGCTACTGCAGTTTCGACTTGTGCCTCCCAATTCTTTGTTTCCTGCTCCAACCTCCTTTCCAATTTCACAGAGAGCTCTTTCTCCATTTTTTCAGAAAGCTCTCCTAATTTTCTCTCCCACTCTTGTTCTGTGTGTGTGTGTGTGTGTGTGTGTGTGTGTGTGTGTGTGTGTGTGTTTGCGTGTTTGTGTGTTGTGTGTGTTGTGTGTGTTGTGTGTGTGTTGTGTGTGTTGTGTGTGTGTGTTTGTGTGTTTGTGTGTTTGTGTGTTGTGTGTGTTCTGTGAGTGTTGTGTGTGCTGTGTGTGTTGTGTGCGTGTGTGTTGTGTGTGTGTTGTGTGTGCGTTGAGTGTTGTGTGTGTGTTGTATGTGTTGTGTGTGTTGTGTGTGTTGTGTGTTGTATGTGTTGTGTGTTTTGTGTGTTGTGTGTGTTGTGTGTGTGTGTGTTTGTGTGTTTGTGTTGTGTGTGTTTGTGTTGTGTGTGTGTGTGTTGTGTGTTACAAAAAACGCGATTCTAAAAGCTTAGAGATCTCCAGTGAATACTAGAAAGGACTGCCCTTCTAGCATCCAGCCTGTTACTGGGTTTTCGTAACAAGTAGTCAGTATCCTTGTCCAATTATCCATTATAAATCAGTATTATTCAATAGTGCTTCAGGATTACAACTGGTAGGCTACTAACTAGAGAAATTAAAATTTAATAAATTTATTAAGTCTAGAGGTATATTATCAAAGTAAATTAAATCACAGCAATCAAAATAAAATCAATCTCTCGAGTTCAATATTATTGTGCTGAAAGCACATATCACATTTATAATTCTTAAGTACCGTCAGGTACATTAACATTTAATAAGATATTACAAATATGTACAAGTAAGTGTGTATGTGTGTAAGTGCTCTAAGTAGTTCGCTATGTCTCACGACTCGACTAGACTTAAACAAGTGACTGACAAAGTCCTCAAATAAACTAACTTCTTGACCGACTGGCAACCCGAACAGTCTGCTTGAACAACAAAGAATGCTAAGCCCCATAGCAATGCAATATCAAGCGACTGCGACACAGAATCAGGAACTGGGAAATAATATAACGACACTAAGTAGGGACCATCAGCAGATCCTCCACAAAAGCTACAAAACTCCCATACTACTGAATCTATGTTCAGCATAGGAAAAACGCGACTGTGACAATACACAGAAACCAGTACAAAATTAGGTCAGATGCTATAGCTAAGGACCTGAGATGTTCAGAGTGTCTAAGCGACACACAACCTCAGTACAACGTCGAAAATCACTAAGTCTATACAATGTTCTGAGAACAGAGTTCTACAGAACTAACAAGAATAATCAGACAGACAATCTGTCCAACCACCAAGCGAGTCTAGAGCAGACTGAATACCTCACGAGAGGTGAGGACACCCCCCCTCGATCACGTGATAGCCCCGTGGACAGCACAGCGCAGAAGCCGGCAGTATAACGAGCGACAAGCGATAATTACAGTAGTTTGACAATCAAGACTTGAACTGAGCACATATTATGTACATCCTAACAACATAAGCTACGTCAAATAACAATATAAGGCAATACATTTGCGATTTAGCTATTATCGCAAATATAAGCAATATAAAATTATATGAAAAGGTAATATACATTATATATATACATAATAATCATTGTAACCCATTCAGGGGTTGCAACATTGTGTGTGTTGTGTGTGTATTGTGTGTTGTGTGTGTGTTGTGTGTGTGTTGTGTGTGTTGTGTGTGTGTGTGTGTGTGTGTGTGTGTGTGTGTGTGTGTGTGTGTGTGTGTGTGTGTGTGTGTGTGTGTGTGTGTTTGCGTGTTTGTGTGTTTGTGTTTGTGTGTGTTGTGTGTGTTGTGTGTGTGTTGTGTGTGTTGTGTGTGTTGTGTGTGTGTTGTGTGTTTGTGTTTGTGTGTTGTGTGTGTTCTGTGTGAGTGTTGTGTGTGTTGTGTGTGTGCGCGCGCTAAGTGCACATGGGTCCAGTTTGCGTGATAGCCGTGATTACCTCAGGGTCCAGTACTGGCTCAAACATTCCCTCACCTGTCCTAAGTCTTGAATTGTGTGTCTAACAGTCACCTCACGCAGTCTTGTTTCTGATCCTACAATACTCTCATCAGTACCCTAAATAAGCCTGGACACAACGTATAGAGGGCTGGGCTGGGCGGATGGGATACACTACTATCTTGTTAACTTAAAACCACTCTCCCCCCCCCCCACCTGCACTGATATAATGATGAGGCGAGGGTGTGGCACACACACACACACACACATCCGACAGTCTGATGTGAATAAGCTTTGTCATCTATTTTATCGTTATTGTACACTACTACTACTACTACTATCACTACTACTGCTACTAGTAGTAGTATTGCCACCACTCCTACTGCAACCAATAATAATAATAATAATAATAACAATGGCTGCTATTTTCGCTGCCGTGATAACATACTCGTGTGGATCTCATTTGAGGGGAAATTATTCTATAATCCACGATTATTCTATACACAATTATTGGATAATTATATGTAATTAGTGTCAAGGTCATGATTCCTCCCCAGCTGGTTGTGTTGCCTTGTCATGTACAGTGAATAGTGGTTGAAGGGGAGGGAGGGTGGTAGAGGGGTGATGGTGGTAATCAGGGAGGGGAAGGATGGTGAATGGGGTAGTGGAATAGCCAATATAATCCCCCACCACCTCCCTTCCCCTCAACTACCATCCCCACCACCCACAACATCCTCCCACCCCCACCACCCCAACACAATTAGTCAAATTTTGTGGTGCCCGCCACCCTGGACACCACAAGTGTCCGCTAAAATTATTTCCCCTAACACAAGAATAATGAGTGATGGGCGGGGCCAACTATTATGTCGCTATGGCAACGGTCACGTGACCTTCGCCTTGGGTCATGATTGGTTGGCAAGGGATCCTTCTCTTACACTTGTTACGTGGGGTTTTCTACGTTAACACGCAAGGAAGGCGGGGCCAGATACTTCACTACTTCATTAGTCACTGAAGTTCGCTGTCGTGACGATAAGAATTTTGACTAGTGTAGAGGGGGGAGGGGAGGCGGAATTACCAACAGGTTCAAGAGTATATTACAGAGGTGTGAATATTTGCTTGTGGTGGGCAAAACGTTTTTTCGACACAGCGAGGCAGGGTGACCTAAAAAGAAAAACGAAATCTTTTTAAATTTAGTAATTTATATAGAAGGGGTTACTAGCCCCTTGCTCCCGGTATTTTAGTCGCCTCTTACGATTCTGACCTCCAATCAGGATATATACACCTCTCCTATGTCCTAGTTGTATATATCCTGCCCAGGACGTATACGACTCATTATATATTATAAAACTTTACTTTGATCCCTATTAAGGGGATTAAAGTATTCTTGTGATGAATGGTTTGAAAAACCGACAAGTTGAAGATTGAGACACTTATGCAGCATATGGGAATCTTTATTCAGGAAACGTTTCGCCACACAGTGGCTTCATCAGTCCAATACAAAGAGGAAGGCGTAAGGAGAGGAGTATGAGGTAATCAGTCCCTCAGCATGGAGTCGATGTGTTCAGTCCATCAATCTTGTAGAATGTACAGCATAGGGCCGTAGACGTGGCTTATATACTGTAGTGAGGTGAGGTGAAGCAGGCGGAGGCGGGGTCATACTCCTCTCCTTACGCCTTCCTCTTTGTATTGGACTGATGAAGCTACTGTGTGGCGAAACGTTTCCAGAATAAAGATTCCCATATGCTGCATAAGTGTCTCAATCTTCAACTTGTCGGTTTTTCAAAACATTCATCACAACTGTCAGACACTGCAGCATCATGGGATCTTGTTACAAAGAATTTTTCAACACTTGTTCAACCTTTGGACGAAGACCTACTTCGACTAGTGGATGGTACCACTATGACCCCGCCTCCACCTGCTTCACGTCACCTCACTACAGTATATAAGCCACGTCTACGGCCCTATGCTGTACATTCTACAAGATTGATGGACTGAACACATCGACTCCAGGCTGAGGGACTGATTACCTCATACTCCTCCTCTCCTTACGCCTTCCTCTTTGTATTGGACTGATGAAGCCACTGTGTGGCGAAACGTTTCCTGAATAAAGATTCCCATATGCTGCATAAGTGTCTCAATCTTCAAAGTATTCTTGTACATAAATGGTGAAGAATACCGACAAGATGAAGAATTAGACACATGTGCAACATCTGGGTATCTGCATATAAAGAATCCCAGATGTTGCACTTGTGT
>NC_091352.1:5990339-6077839 GCF_038502225.1 Cherax quadricarinatus | reverse complement strand
CACTCAGTAGAGCAACTTGAAAATGTTCTAGAGTGAAATGTTGTGCAAATAAAGGTTGTTCTGCACATTTATCCATTAATCATCGTCCTCCTTCCTTTGCAGTCAAACTTTCTGTCTTTGGCAAAACTTGATAACACTAACCAACAAAATTTAACTTTTTATTCAATTCAGAGACCAAATAGGTTGTTTTAAGCTATATTTGATGCACTGGTCACGTCTATTTAAGGTTGAAAAATCACATGACATGTACAGGTATTATATTACGCACAGATATTAACTATAACAAACGCAGTGACAAAAAAAAAAAAACTAGACTTAACGTAAATTCATTACAACAGAAATTTCCATACAGTCATATATATTTAAACACAATTTTCAGGGTTTTTTTTCCGCTGGTGTTTAGTACGGCTCTCCCGCAGCAGTGACCACCAGTAGTCTATCATCAAACTGATCGTCAGGTTTCTCCTGATACCTCCACCATGACGACTATGTTTTGGTGAAATCGTACATTGTTGGGTTATATTTCTCGGAAATTGTACTTGTTGGAACAAAACTAAGTTCTGATTTGTTCAGTGTCCCAAAGTTAGTTAGAAACGGATGCTTTTTAAACGTGAACTGAAAACTTTGTTTCTGAGTGTAATTATTCTGCCGTACACTTTAAGCAGTATACTTATGCAGATAAATGGTTCAGAGAACCGATAAGCTCATAAATTAGAAACATGTGCAACACTTGGGTATCGTATTATTTTCAAGACTGATGAACTGATTTACACTGACTCAAGGATGAGGGACTAATTACCTCAAATTTTCTGATCTTCACCATTCTTCTTTGTATTGGACTGAAGTTACTGTGTGGCGAAACGTTTCCACCACAAAGATACCCAAGTGATGTACATATGCTTAATTTATCAAGTAGTATACTCAACAGCCTCTCTCGTAGCATCGTCTCTGAGAGTCCTTAAGATTTCTCAATTTTATGCATATATTAAACAAATAAACCAACCATTCTAATAATATATTTCCATCTGTTTTCAGCACCTAACTCTGTCCTTCATACATCCCGCTCCAGTTCACTTTTCTCGTACATTTTATTAACCACCCCCTTCCATAATTAAGTTGCCTTGATTTTTATACTTATTGAAATTATTCTCCTTGTATTCTACCTCCCTCTTACTTTTATTGTAGCTACCAATAAATAATGTTCTCATATATCAGTTCCTTCTCTAAAAAAATCAGGCCTTTATCCATAGTTTATTATCATTATTATTATTATTTTATTGACAGCAGCAGGAAAAGTAGCAGTAAAACTCGTAAGTGTAGTGGTATGAGTAGTATTAATAGGTCTCCACAATTCAGACTAATTCTATCTTATCATTGAAGGGTAAAAGGAAGGGAGGAAGGGGGGTGAATAACTGTGAAAGAAAGGGAAGCAAGTGTAGACAATACAGAAGAACATGTGAAGCAACAGGAAGGAAAGGGTACGACAAAAGGGCTCTACGTGTGTCGTGTCAATCACTTCTACGTGACTGCCGTCAACTTGGTCTACATCCTCCTCCAACATTTTCCTTGACCCCGTTAAGGCTACCAACATTAAATTCATTTAGCGATCAGGGCTACCAACATGAAGTGCATTGCGGGAACATGGCTGCCAACATGGGCAGTTCTACGGTACTACTGCAGCCAACATGAGGTGCATTAGCATTAAAGAATTAAAGCTGCCAACATCAGTTCTACGGCACTACAACTACCAACACGAGCCATATTTTGGGTTAGGGCTTCGAAAGGGACCAAATATTAGGGAATAAAGCTGACATGATCTTCATATTATGGACACAGGCTACCAATACCAGCAATCATACTAAGGGTCAGAACTGCCATCATTAACTAAACTAAGGGCCAGGCCTGCCATCATTAACTAAACTAAGGGCCAGGCCTGCCATCATTAACTAAACTAAGGGCCAGGCCTGCCATCACAACTCACAATAAAGGCCAGGCTTGACCTCAGGAGACAAACTAAGGGCCAGAACTACCCTCAGGAACAAGACTAAGGGCCAGAACTGCCATGAATCATGAATCAAACTCAGGACCAAGATCACCACCATGAATCATGCTTGGAGCCATGACTGCCAACAGGAACCATACCATGGATCAGAATTACCAAAATGAATAATAAGGACCAGGAGAACCAGCATGGATCACGTTGAAGATCAAGATTACCAACAAGAGTCCTATTACAGTCAGTACTACGTACTTGTGCTGTACTACGAGTCAAGTAGCTGTAGGGGCGACTTTCTGTAAAGTAAAACTTATCTTCAATTCACTAAGTTACTTTACGGGGCTCCAGTGTCAGTTTATTAAAGCTTCCTTTAAATTTATAAATGTTATTTTCTTTAACTTAAACTAAGCTACAAAAACCTCTAAAATGTATGTATAACTAAAAATAAGCAAATAAGACAAGATTGTAGCTTCTGGATAGATGGTTAATGGGGTTCAACCCCTATAAGTACAATTTTATACAATTTTGGACGATTATAATTATCTTAAACAGTAACATGTGTAAATTGCCCACCATTAAACCTCTGTGTAACCTTTCCACTACGAGACAAGAACATTTTAATCCTTTAAATAGGGATTAAAGCAAATTCTCAGTATATATATATGCTCAGAGAAATACACCTTTTGATATATATATATATATATATATATATATATATATATATATATATATATATATATATATATATATATATATGTACATATATACATATATATATATATATATATATATATATATATATATATATATATATATATATATATATATATATATATATATATATTTAGTGACACATATAGCAACGCGGTGACAGAGCACGACCAGGAAACGTTCAAATCCTCACGATATCCTCGTAATGCTAGAAGAAAAGGTTACCAACTTTAGAGGCAGTATCAATAGTACCAATATATAAGTGGAAGAAGGGGTGCCAACATGAGTTGGAACAGGGGTGCCAACCTGTGGGGCTGGAGCTGGGGTGCCAACCTGTGGGGGCTCGGGCAGGGGTGCCAACCTGTGGGGGCTGGAGCAGGGGCGACAGCTTGTGAGACTGGAGCTGGAGTGCCAACCTGTGGGGCTGGAGCAGGGGTGCCAACCTGTGAGGCTGCAGTAGGGTGCCAGTCTGTGGGGCTGAAGCAGGGGTGCCAACCTGAGGAGCTTGAGCAGGGGTGCCAACTTGACAGGCTGGAGAAGGGGTGCCAGCCTGAGGGTCTGGAGCAGGGGTGACAGCCTGAGAGGGGTGCAGTAGGGGTGCCAACCTGAGAGGCTGGGGCTGGAGCAGTTTTTTTTTTTTTGGTTAATTGGGTTTAAAGCATGTTATAACATGCAGTCTGGTGAACAGGTAATTACCTGTTCACCAAACAAGAATACTTCAATCACTATTACAGGGATTGAAATAAACCCTCATCATTTATACACTGAGACATACACCTCTATGTAGGCTCAAGCAGGTGTGCTCCCTAGAGAGGTGGGGGCCACACCTAACATAATCCGCAGTAATAACCCAAGCACTACTCAGGCAGTCTGACAGCTACCACGCACTATAATTCCTAGGATTCTGCTGCTAAAACTACGCCTGTGTTCATTTGTCAAAAACACCTCAGTCATTTTTGTATATTAAATTGTAATTATCTGTATCCGCGCCGAAATATTATAGCTTCGGCGTAAATTAGGCCACGTTTGGAGCTTAATAAGAGAGGAACTTTTAGCTAGGAAAATTTAAATTAACAGAAATGGGGTTGCAGGAATTGATCATGTTCCACGCCCACACTACCTGAGTGATCATGTTCCACGCCCACACTACCTGGTTGATCATGTTCCACGCCCACACTACCTGGCTGATCATGTTCCACGCCCACACTGCCTGTCTGGTCATTTTCCACGCCCACACTACCTGTCTGGTCATTTTCCACGCCCACACTACCTGGCTGATCATGTTCCACGCCCACACTACCTGAGTGATCATGTTCCACGCCCACACTACCTGGCTGATCATGTTCCACGCCCACACTACCTGGCTGATCATGTTCCACGCCCACACTATCTGGCTGATCATGTTCCACGCCGACACTGCCTAGGTGGTCATGCTCTACGCTCACAGTGCCTGGCTGGTCATATTCCACGCCCACACTGCCTGTCTGGTCATGTTCCACGCCCACACTGCCTGTCTGGTCATTTTCCACGCCCACACTACCTGTCTGGTCATTTTCCACGCCCACACTGCCTGTCTGATCATTTCCCACGCCCACACTGCCTATCTGGTCATTTCCCACGCCCACACTGCCTGTCTGGTCATTTTCCACGCTCACACTGCCTGTCTGGTCATTTTCCACGCCCACACTGCCTGGCTGGTCATGTTCCACGCCCATAAGCCTGACATCTATAGTGGGCAAGTTATTAGAATCAATTATAGCTGACATTATCAGAAGTCACCTTGAAGAGCATAACTTGATAAATGAATCTCAGCGTGGATTCACGAGAGGTCGTTCCTGCCTGACAAACTTACTGACGTTCTTCAATAGAACATTTGAGGCAGTTGACAGTGATAAGGAATATGATATTGTTTATTTGGATTTTAGTAAAGCCTTCGACAGAGTACCTCACAAGAGACTCTTAAGAAAAGTGGCAGCTCATGGTATAGGAGATAAAGTTCTAGCATGGATTGAGGCATGGCTTACCAATAGAAAGCAGAGAGTTACCATTAATGGAGTGAAATCTGAATGGGGATTAGTCACTAGTGGCGTTCCACAAGGATCAGTTTTAGGCCCTCTCTTGTTCATAATTTACATTAATGACCTTGATGAAGGGATTACGAGTGACATGAGTAAGTTTGCTACAAAGATAGGCCGTATAATTCACTCTGAGGAGGATATCAATGAACTCCAGGACGATTTGGACAAATTAATGTCTTGGTCTGAAAAATGGCAGATGAAGTTCAATGTGGATAAGTGTAAGGTACTTCCCCTTGGTAATGAAAATAACCCTCGAAGCTATAATCTAGGTGAAGTAGAGCTTGATCATACAGAATGTGAAAAAGACTTGGGAGTCATGGTAATGGCAATATAAACACAAATGCAGTATAATGTGATCCTTTATTGACTACGTTTCGCCCACACAGTGGGCTTTTTCAAGTCACAAACAGTTCTGTTTGTGACTTGAAAAAGCCCACTGTGTGGGCGAAACGTAGTCAATAAAGGATCACATTATACTGCATTTGTGTTTATATTGCCATTGTGTCGGTATTTTATACCATTTATTTCCAAGACAGCAGTGCCTAAGTGTGCGCAACAAGGCTAACAGATTACTAGGATTTATCTCAAGAAGTATAAGTAACAGAAGTCCAAAAGTTACTTTACAGCTCTATACATCACTAGTGAGGCCTCATTTAGATTATGCTGCTCAGTTTTGGTCCCCTTACTACAGGATGGACATAGACCCATTAGAGAACATACAGAGAAGAATGACTAAAATGATTTACTGTGTAAGGAACCTCCCGTATGAAGATAGACTTAAAGCCTTAAATCTCCACTCTCTGGAGAGGCGCAGAATGAGGGGAGATATCATTGAAGTGTATAAGTGGATGACAGGCATAAACAAAGGAGATATTAATAAAGTACTGAGGGTGTCGAACTAGGTAAGAACCAGAAATAATGGATATAAGTTGGATAAATTTAGATTTAGAAAGGACATAGGTAAGTACTGGTTTTCTAACAGAGTTGTAGATGCGTGGAACAGTCTTCCCAGTGGGGTGATAGAGGCTAGGACCTTGGGTAGGTTTAAGAAGAGACTGGACAAATATATGAGTGGGAGGGGCTGGGTTTGATTGGTGTCATGGGGTACGGGAGTTATTTCTTTGGTAGCTTTAGGTAGAGGTCGTTTTGATAAGGACCTGCCTCGTATGGGCCAGTAGGCCTTCTGCAGTGTTCCTACATTCTTATGTTCTTATACTGCCTGTCTGGTCATTTCCCACGCCCACACTGCCTGTCTGGTCATTTTCCACGCCCACACTGCCTGTCTGGTCATTTTCCACGCCCACACTGCCTGGCTGGTCATGTTCCAAGCCCATACTGCCTGTCTGGTCATTTCCCACGCCCACACTGCCTGTCTGATCATTTTCCACGCCCACACTGCCTGTCTGGTCATTTTCCACGCCCACACTGCCTGTCTGGTCATTTTCCACGCCCACACTGCCTGTCTGGTCATTTCCCACGCCCACACTGCCTGTCTGGTCATTTTCCACGCCCACACTGCCTGTCTGGTCATTTTCCACCACGCCCACACTGCCTGGCTGGTCATTTTCCACGCACACACTGCCTGTCTGGTCATTTCCCACGCCCACACTGCCTGTCTGGTCATTTTCCACGCCCACGCTGCCTGTCTGGTCAGTTTCCACGCCCACACTGCCTGTCTGGTCATTTTCCACGCCCACATTGCCTGTCTGGTCATTTTCCACGCCCACACTGCTTGTCTGGTGATTTCCCACGCCCACACTGCCTGTCTGGTCATTTTCCATGCCCACACTGCCTGTCTGGTCATTTTCCACGCCCACAAAGCCTGGCTGGTCATGTTCCACGCCCACACTGCCTGGTTGGTCATGTTCCACGCCCACACTGCCTGGCTAGTCATGTTCCACGCCCACACTGCCTGGTTGGTCATGTTCCACGCCCACACTGCCTGGCTAGTCATGTTCCACGCCCACACTGCCTGGTTGGTCATGTTCCACGCACACACTGCCTGGCTGGTCATATTCCACGCCCACACTGCCTGGCTGGTCATGTTCCACGCCCACACTGCCTGGTTGGTCATGTTCCACGCCCACACTGCCTGGTTGGTCATGTTCCACGCACACACTGCCTGGCTGGTCATATTCCACGCCCACATTGCCTGGCTGGTCATGTTCCACGCCCACACTGCCTGGCTGGTCATGTTCCACGCCCACACTGCCTGTCTGGTCATTTTCCACGCCCACGCTGCCTGTCTGGTCAGTTTCCACGCCCACACTGCCTGTCTGGTCATTTTCCACGCCCACATTGCCTGTCTGGTCATTTTCCACGCCCACACTGCCTGTCTGGTGATTTCCCACGCCCACACTGCCTGTCTGGTCATTTTCCATGCCCACACTGCCTGTCTGGTCATTTTCCACGCTCACAAAGCCTGGCTGGTCATGTTCCACGCCCACACTGCCTGTCTGGTCATTTTCCACGCCCACACTGCCTGTCTGGTCATTTCCCACGCCCACACTGCCTGTCTGGTCATTTTCCACCCCCACACTGCCTGGCTGGTCATGTTCCACGCCCACACTGCCTGGCTAGTCATGTTCCACGCCCACACTGCCTGGCTGGTCATGTTCCACGCACACACTGCCTGGCTGGTCATGTTCCACGCACACACTGCCTGGTTGGTCATGTTCCACGCCCACACTGCCTGGCTGGTCATGTTCCACGCCCACACTGCCTGGCTGGTCATGTTCCACGCCCACACTGCCTGGCTGGTCATGTTCCACGCCCACACTGCCTGGCTGGTCATGTTCCACGCCCACACTGCCTGGCTGGTCATGTTCCACGCACACACTGCCTGGCTGGTCATATTCCACGCCCACACTGCTGGTGGTCATGTTCCACGCCCACACTGCCTGGCTGGTCATGTTCCACGCCCACACTGCCTGGCTGGTCATGTTCCACGCCCACACTGCCTGGCTGGTCATGTTCCACGCCCACACTGCCTGGCTGTTCCACGTGCATGTTCCACGCCCACACTGCCTGGCTGGTCATGTTCCACGCCCACACTGCCTGGCTGGTCATGTTCCACGCCCACACTGCCTGGCTGGTCATGTTCCACGCCTGCACACTCAACTAGCCGGTGATGGATGAATATCCTAGCCATTTTCTTCGTTGGTTTTCTACCTCCATATCTGACTTCTTTTGCTAAATTTAAGTTGGTCAGTATAATTATGTAGATAATGCTAGGATGCTCACATTGACCCAGAAATTCATTGTTTATTACACATACTTACACTGGTCAAGACTTGCTAAAAAATGGGAATAACTCAACTTTCAGAACAATAAACATATTGTAAAACATTGTTGAAAAAGGCCTTTTATTACTAAGATGTATCACAAACAGGAGGCTTTACTGAAAAAAAGATATTTTGTTATATATATCTTCCACTACTTAAGGGCTCACATTCCCCTTCAAGGGAAGTTCCTTGATGCCATCGAGGTGCTCTTGATTCAAGTATTTGAACTTTCCTTACCCTTAGCTGGATCGAACCTAAAAACCTAGCATTCCCCCAGGCGCTGCATGACCCCTACAGGGTTAAATAATTGTAATAATAATCGTGGGCTCAAAGTCACTGCAACCTATACAAATTATTATTATAATCAAAAAGAAGCGCTAAGCCACAAGGGCTATACAGCGCTGCAACCTATACAAAATAATTTTGCCTTGGAAGAGTATGGTTGTGGTAAACCTGTTCCTTTTGTAAGACTCATTACAGGCAGTCACGACACCTTCTCCACCCAAGTACGCTCGCCAGGGGTTAATACATACTCTCTGCCATTATGGGTGAGTATTTCCACTGAATTTAGGGCTGGGAGAATTACAACACCCTGGGGAATGCAAGGGGAGTGTAGCAGTGCGGGAGTGACTCGCCTGCAGGAATGTTATGATCACTTGTCCCTAAGGTGAGCTATTTTCCGAGTAGTGTTGCAGTCTTCAGCCTGATAACAGCTAAACGTACCTCATTATAGGGCGACGCTGCCACCCGTGGGTGACAACTGAGCTTTTTTTTACCTGAAAGAAATATGTTACCCAAGGAAACTCTTGTGGGAGCGAGATAATTCCCCGTGGTGAAGGTACTCGAAGGAATGGGTGTTCGTAGAGGGCCTCTCAAGGAAGATACCTTGATGCCGTTGAGGGGATCGTGATCAAAAGAGTCAGACCCGTCCACTTGTTCCTTGAATCGAACCTGAATGCCTTCCATTACCTCCAGTAGTAGTGGTAATATAGTAGTAGTAATCATAGTATCAACTGAGGTGTTTATGTCTCTGATTTACTTCAACTGTTTCTCAGTCATCTTAATATTATTAATATGGTAACACTTTTCTAGTCGCTGACATCTGTCAACAAATTTGACCCGGTAATAGGGATAACACAAAAGTTATAACTTTTGACCTTAAAAAGTAAGTAATCATGATTTTGGCAAACAAATTCACCTATAATTATCTCACTATATAATTATAAAAATTATCATTGATGAATCCACGGATAGGGATACTTCATGAGTTTTTCCTGGTCGCCTTATTACAAGACGATATCCTGGGGATTACCGCACCATAATTTGATAGCGCACGATATCTGTTATTATTATATTCATGACCAAAAGGGGGGATCAAAGAACGCATTGGAAATGGGAAGTAATTAGTTCAGTCCAAGGATGGGAAGGGGTAGCCCAAGTCCTTGGATCAAGAGCACATCGGCGGCATCCAGACACCTACTTGAAGGAATATCTTGCGGATACTTCTGCAGTGAATTCAAACTTACAGTAACTATTTTTGTTAAAAAAAAAAAAAAAAGAATATTCCAATTAAAATTTGTCAGCGTATTTTTTTTAGAAACCAATACGTATTTCGCTTTCCGAGAATACCTTTGTTTCTGTACGATGCTGTGAGAATGAACAGCTACGCCCAATTCTACACAAATATAATAATAATAATAATAATAATAATAATAATAATAATAGGTGATGAAGTAGGCACTCGCTGGAAAATATGGGTCAAGACAGACTTTTGCATATAGCCCGTATTTTGTGATTTTAATTTTCCACTAGTATTTTTTTCTGATGTCTCGTGAAATGGTTTACTTTAGTAATTCCAAACTTGGCAAACTGTTACCTTAGACTTTTAACATGTACTAATTACAATTAATTCTTCTCGTTTACAACTTTAGTAGTGACAGTCATTAGGACCATTATTTGTCTATATTAGAGGCAGGCGTTAGCTATTATAATTACATTAAAAACGGTCCAACAAAGATGCAATGGATTGGTATATATTTTATCAATGTTTGTCTTGAATGGGTGAAGAGACATATAACTAATTACTTAAACTTTCAACACTTATTATATAACTGTACAAATTCTGTTGCCATACACTCATCACTGTAAACGAACAAATTTAATAACATTAAAGTGTTGTTCATAGATTTCTTCATGTGGGAACTTATTTTTAGCGGAGTAAATGAGATCTTGAGGGAAGTTCTGGCTTATTATCGTTGCATTAAGTGGCGAGGCAAGCATGAAAGAATAAAGAGAACGTTATATTTCTTCTGATTGCTCTTCTAATCGATAAAAATATTTCTTCTGATTCCTCTTGTAATCGAAGTTACTTAGTCTGCTTATAATCTAGTGAAGCTTCTGAAATGGTTATAATCCAGTGGCTTCCAATCATTTTATATTTATTTTAGGCTCCTAAAGCATGATTAGCCTAATTATGCTTTTAAAACTGTTTTAGAATGGGTTATTTCAACACTGAATTACCTAAGATTATATATAATATAATATAATATATATATATATATATATATATATATATATATATATATATATATATATATATATATATATATATATATATATATATATATGTATATATATATATATATATATATATATATCTTTATTCCGAAACATTTCGCCTACACAGTAGGCTTCTTCAGTCGAATACAGAAAGTATGCAGGAACAGTAGAGATGTGAAGACGATGTAATCAGTCCATCACCCTTAAAGTCGTAGATTTGAGGTTGTCAGTCCCTCAGCCTGGAGAAGTTCTGTTCCATAGTCTGGAACTACTCTTTCACAGTGGTTGTTTTGCATATTTTAAAATCACCTGTTTACTGTGATCTTATTGCATATATATATATATATATATATATATATATATATATATATATATATATATATATATATATATATATATATATATATATATATATATATATATATATGTCGTGCCGAATATGTAAAACTGGTCTATTAGCAAGAACTCATTTAAAATTAAGTCTTTTCTAAAATTTTCTCTTATACTTTTAAAGATATATTTTTTCATTAATTTTGATGTAAAAATTTATAATTTTGCACCAAAAGGAACTTGGAAAACTTACCTAACCTTATTATAACAAGCGCAATTTATTTTAGCCTAACCCAACTAAATATATTTTAGATTTGTTTACAATAATTTAATACTAAACAAACACAGTGAAATATATTTTTTTCGTTAGGTTCAGAATGATTTTGGCGAAATTATTGCATACACAAATTTTCGCTTGTCCTATATTGCAAGATGAGCGTTGCTATTTAAGCCAAGATCGCAAGTTCTGCCTATTCGGCACGACATATATATATATATATATATATATATATATATATATATATATATATATATATATATATATATATATATATATATATATATATATATATATATAATGTACCGAATATGTAAAACTTGCAATTTTGGCTTAAATATCAACGCTCTTCTTGCTGAATAAGGCAAGCGAAAATTTGTGTATGCAATAATTTCGCAAAAATCATTCTGAGCCTAACGAAAAATATATATTTCATTGTGTTTGTTTTTTAAATTATTGTAAACCTATCCAAAATAAATTTAGTTGGATTAGGCTAAATTAAATTGCGCTTGTTATAATAATGTTAGTTAAGTTTTCTAAGCTTCTTTTGGTACAAAATTATTAATTTTTACATTAACATAAATGAAAAAAACTATATCTTTAAACGTATAAGAGAAAATTTTAGAAGGGACTTACTTTTAAATGAGTTCTTGCTAACTGACAGTTAGACCAATTCCATAATAATAATAATTTTCTCTACTTTTTACTCGGCAGTCCAGGGCCAGTCGCGGGGTCAAAACAGCTTGGGACTCCAACATGAGGACATGGACGATGGAGACTTCCAGGACCCCCGGAGACACGGTAATGGCTTTTCCCGTGGGTTCGAAAGGGATGTGTTCGACAGACGTGATTTCGATAGCCCTGGATTTCGAAATCCCGGGTTCGATAATCGCAATTTCGATAGCCCTGGAGTTCGAAAACCTGGGTTCGATAACCATGATTTTGATGGTCCTGGGTTCGATGATTTTGAGCTGGAAGGTCCCGGGTTGAACTCGCCCGAAGCGAGGTTGCCTCCGGATGAACGTACAGATAAAGGAGTGAACACAATGCTGAATGTGGACCACCTGAACGTCCCTCCAGGCAACTTGACATGCTACTCCTGCAAGCTGGACTTCCGAAAGGCGGTCTACCAGTGGAACCACCCGTGCCTCGGCCGACACCACGGTATGAACGTCAGTGCCGACTACTTGGTGGCTTGTGGTCCTAATGACATCTTTTGCAGGGTGAGTTAAATCCTTCCCGCACCCTATTACACCCCATTTTCACTAAATTTTCCACTCGAAGAGTAGAAAATATAGTGGAGAGGGTTCTTGATCAAAAGAATTGCAGCTAGTCCATCTTTCTCACTTCTCGAATCAATTCTGATTACCTTTCTCCCCAGGTGCTGTGTGATCCCTACCCATGCTTTTCGAAATACTAGCAGGCGTCGCTTGGGTAATATCTTTAGCTAGGTTAGGTTCACACGTACAGATATAAGAGAGGTAAGGCCAAACACTAGTGAAAATCAATTCTGGGGACGAGGTCACCACTTTAGGTGTGGTCTATGCAGTGATCCATTCAGTCACGTTACCAGATACCTCTATGGGGGTATGCTAGATCAAGCCATCAGGTAATATTTTCAAGCAGTTATTCTACTATACACGGATATTTTAGTGTAGCACGTTACTTTATGACTTAAGAAATCGTAATGACACGATTGCAAATAAACCATACCCCCGGCCGGGATTGAACCCGCGGTCATAGAGTCTCAAAACTCCAGCCCGTCGCGCTAACCACTAGACCAGCTAGCCACAATAAGATTCATCCATTACGATTTCTTAAGTCATGTTGACGGCAGTGAAGGGACTTGAGCTAGAGTTCGTCACGGCCACGCTAGCTGGAGATTCGTCTGTAAAAACTTGCATTTGTGGTCACAGAGGTGCCTGTGCTAACCTTCCTATGGTGTAGAAATATACCTAGTTGGATGAATCTTATTGTGGCTAGCTGGTCTAGTGGTTAGCGCGACGGGCTGGAGTTTTGAGACTCTATGACCGCGGGTTCAATCCCGGCCGGGGGTATGGTTTGTAGCACGTTACCATGCACAGGTAGTGAGTAAAGGTACTTTACCGCACATGATTAATATTAAGCAAATAGGACACGTCCACCATGATGGTTGGTTCATTATGATTAAGCCTTTCGACTACATGGAGGTCATCAAAGCTGAGTGCAACTTGTTCACTAAGACAAGAATACTTTAATCCCTAAAATATACACGGAGGTATACACGTATTGGTGTATATATTTTTGCGCGTTATCATATATTTTTTTATTGGATAATCAACCGCAGATACTTAAATACTAATTCATCATTTACTAATAATTAGTACTTGGTTTTAATGTAGTGGTAATAATAATAATAAATACATTTCCGTGCGTGAGTCCTTGTCGACCAATATAATGTGTGCTTCATTTTTCCTAGAAAAATAAAAGTACATTTTAATCTCGGACTAATAAAACCAGGTTTAAAACAGTAATTTATGAGCTAGAATAAGAGTGCGTGTGGATGAGGTAACTAGAGTATATTAGACAGCAGGGAACGGGGTGGACCTCACACTAGTATAGTGACGCCAGGTCTTTGATGGACCCCCTTCCCCTCACAATTAGCTGAACTATGCACTTGGCGTGTTTATGTTGGAAAAGTGTTCTTAACACCCTCCCTGGGTCCCATGAAATGCAGTGGTTTCACTACATGAAATATTTACCAAGCATTCTTCGCGCTGGTTTAGCACTGATGCAGAAGAATATATTCAATTTACAATAAAATTACAGAACTTCTATAATTATAAATTGATAATTATATTCCCAGGCGCTGTATGTATGGCCGTTAGATGTATAATTATTCCAAATAAGTACTGAGGTTCTGCAATCAAGTGATTTAAGTCAGTTGACGTGACACCTGTCACCCTTCAAAGGGGTGCCTTGACGCTGCTCGAAAGATCGCTTTTGGCCTCTTACATTTTTACACAATTTGAATTCAAAATAGTGCGAGCCAGATTTTTTTTTACGAATTAACTTTTTTAGCATGATAATCTTCCTGGGCGAGGCTAAACCCATAGGGCAGAGAGGCTCTCGTTCTTTGGATCAAAAGTCCTTCACGTGAATGAATTAGTGAAACTATTTAATAATATTATTATAAAAAAATGCTTAATCAATATGTATCATTCATTTATGGTGAAATAATTTGACAGTGATGTAATTTACAACTTCGAATTTTTTTTACAGTATTTGGATTTGAGTCTTATTTACAACTAATACCCAATTTGTAAATGGAAAGTAGATCGCGTGTTGTTAAGCTCTAGATCATGTTCCAGTTTGTACTGGAGCTTCTAGTTTATATTTTCCAGCCAGGGTTTCGTAATTCTTAATTAATTCAATTCAATTTAATTCAATTCAAGTTTATTCTCTTTAAGGGTTACAATGTGGGGTTTACAGGTTTTGGGTATTGTGTGGTTTACATGTTATAAAATACTAATTACAGAGGGGGCCACTAGGACACCTAGCATGGCTAGGCATTTCGAGCAGACTTAGATTAATTCTTAACATTAAATCCTTACAGATTATGGTATTTAGGCTAAGTGACTACATCATAATTTGTGAGTCTAGCAATGTGAATGCTTTTGTTTTGGCACAATACAAGGTGTCTATATTGGAGTATCATAGGCAAACTTATGACTAGTTAGGATTTATTATTTTAAGATTAAGATTAGTATTTCTGGGTTTATAGTCAGTGGGTGAATGAGTGTAATTGTGAACCACCAGGTGGTTATCATGTAGTTAGTTGTCGGGGTGGATCAGGGAGATAAGATGTTTTCTAACTGTAGTTTTGAAAGTGATGAATGTGTCTGCAGTTCTCGAGTTTTCAGGTAGGATGTTCCAGATTTTAGGTCCTTTGAAATACATTGAATTTTTGTAAAGGTTTAGTCGAACACGGGGAATGTCATAGAGATGTTTGTGTCGTGTTATGCCTGTGGATCCTGTCACAACTATCAAGAAAGCGTTTTAGGTCAAGGTTAATATTGGAATTTAAGGTCCTGTAGATATAGATTGCACAGTAGATACTAATGCCGGAAAAAAAATCCCCCCCCCCAGTACCAACAATACCACCAGTCCGATGACATTCTTCTTTGCAAATATACAGGGTCTAAAGCCAGCAACAAACAACAAAATACCTTTCATCCGTGGACTGCTTGCAGAGGCAAAGGCAATGTTCGCGGCTTTCACTGAGACCCACATAAAGGATCACTTAGACAACGAAATATGGATCCCAGGTTACAACCTATACAGATGTGACAGAGTGAACAGGCAAAAGGGGGGGGGGGGCTGTATATTGCAGAGTCACTTGTTTGCACAGAACTGCTAAATGCCTCAAATGATGTAGTGGAAGTTTTAGCAGTAAAGGTCGAGAACCAAAACCTAGTCATTGTGGTAGTCTACAAGCCTCCGGATGCAACATCCCAGCAATTCCAGGAACAGCTGTTAAAAATTGACCACTGTCTGGAAAATCTTCCAGCTCCTGCACCCAACATCTTGCTCCTGGGGGATTTCAACTTAAGGCACCTAAAATGGAGGAATATAGCAAATAATATTGTTGCAGTAATAACACCAAGAGGCAGCTCTGATGAAAACTCACACTCACACGAGCTTTTAAATCTCTGCACAAAATTCAATTTAAACCAGCAAATAATAGAGCCTACTAGAATGGAGAATACACTAGACCTCATCTTCACTAACAATGATGATCTGATAAGAAATGTCAACATATCAAAAACAATATACTCAGATCACAACATAATTGAGGTTCAGACATGTATGCGTGGAGCCCCAGACCGACAAAATGAGATTAGTCACGAGGGAGCATTCACCAAATTCAACTTCAATAACAAAAACATAAAGTGGGACCAAGTAAACCAAGTCCTAACCGATATAAGCTGGGAAGATATACTAAGCAACACAGACCCCAACTTATGCCTAGAACAGATTAACTTGGTGGCACTCGATGTATGCACAAGACTTATTCCTCTAAGAAAAAGGAGGAGTAGATGTAAAATAGAAAGAGACAGGCGCTCTCCTTACAGGCGACGGAAAAGAATAACAGAGCGGCTAAAAGAGGTCAATCTATCTGAAATGCGTTGGGAGACACTGGTCAGAGAAATAGCAAACATCGAACTTAAGCTAAAGGAATCTTATAGGAGTCAGGAATCGCGGGAAGAACTAAAAGCCATAAATGAAATCGAAAGAAACCCAAAGTATTTCTTCTCCTATGCCAAATCAAAGTCGAGAACAACGTCCAGTATTGGGCCCTTACTTAAACAAGATGGGTCCTACACAGATGACAGCAAGAAAATGAGTGAGCTACTCAAGTCCCAATATGACTCAGTTTTTAGCAAGCCACTAACCAGACTGAGAGTCGAAGATCAAAATGAATTTTTTATGAGAGAGCCACAGAATTTGGTTAACACAAGCCTATCTGATGTTATCCTGATGCCAAATGACTTCGAACAGGCGATAAATGACATGCCCATGCACTCTGCCCCAGGGCCTGACTCATGGAACTCCGTGTTCATCAAGAACTGCAAGAAGCCCCTATCACGAGCCTTTACCATCCTATGGAGAGGGAGCATGGACACGGGGGTCGTCCCACAGTTACTAAAAACAACAGACATAGCCCCACTCCACAAAGGGGGCAGTAAAGCAACAGCAAAGAACTACAGACCGATAGCACTAACATCCCATATCATAAAAATCTTTGAAAGAGTCCTAAGAAGCAAGATCACCACCCATCTAGAAACCCATCAGTTACACAACCCAGGGCAACATGGGTTTAGAACAGGTCGCTCCTGTCTGTCTCAACTATTGGATCACTACGACAAGGTCCTAGATGCACTAGAAAACAAAAAGAATGCAGATGTAATATATACAGACTTTGCAAAAGCCTTCGACAAGTGTGACCATGGCATAAAGCGCACAAAATGCGTGCTAAAGGAATAACAGGAAAAGTCGGTCGATGGATCTATAATTTCCTCACTAACAGAACACAGAGAGTAGTAGTCAACAGAGTAAAGTCCGAGGCAGGCACGGTGACAAGCTCTGTTCCACAAGGCACAGTACTCGCTCCCATCTTGTTCCTCATCCTCATATCTGACATAGACAAGGATGTCAGCCACAGCACCATGTCTTCCTTTGCAGATGACACCCGAATCTGCATGACAGTGTCTTCCATTGCAGACACTGCAAGGCTCCAGGCGGACATCAACCAAATCTTTCAGTGGGCTGCAGAAAACAATATGAAGTTCAACGATGAGAAATTTCAATTACTCAGATATGGTAAACACGAGGAAATTAAATCTTCATCAGAGTACAAAACAAATTCTGGCCACAAAATAGAGTGAAACACCAACGTCAAAGACCTGGGAGTGATCATGTCGGAGGATCTCACCTTCAAGGACCATAACATTGTATCGATTGCATCTGCTAGAAAAATGACAGGATGGATAATGAGAACCTTCAAAACGAGGGATGCCAAGCCCATGATGACACTCTTCAGGTCACTTGTTCTATCTAGGTTGGAATATTGCTGCACACTAACAGCACCTTTCAAGGCAGGTGAAATTGCTGACCTAGAAAATGTACAGAGAACCTTCACGGCGCGCATAACGGAGATAAAACACCTCAATTACTGGGAGCGCTTGAGGTTCCTGAACCTGTATTCCCTGGAACGCAGGCGGGAGAGAGACATGATTATATACACCTGGAAAATCCTAGAGGGACTAGTACCGAACTTGCACACGAAAATCACTCACTACGAAAGCAAAAGACTTGGCAGACGATGCAACATCCCCCCAATGAAAAGCAGGGGTGTCACTAGCACGTTAAGAGACCACACAATAAGTGTCAGGGGCCCGAGACTGTTCAACTGCCTCCCAGCATACATAAGGGGGATTACCAACAGACCCCTGGCAGTCTTCAAGCTGACACTGGACAAGCACCTAAAGTCGGTTCCTGATCAGCCGGGCTGTGGCTCGTACGTTGGTTTGCGTGCAGCCAGCAGTAACAGCCTGGTTGATCAGGCTCTGATCCACCAGGAGGCCTGGTCACAGACCGGGCCGCGGGGGCGTTGACCCCCGGAACTCTCTCCAGGTAAACTCCAGGTAGTAAGTGTGGATGTTCTGAACAGGGAGTAAGTTTAGATCTATGAAGAGTGGGGGGGGGTTGCCAGGGATGGGATTTAGTGATTATTGTTACTGCGGCTTTTTGTTGGGTTATTATTGGCTTTAGGTGTGTTGCTGCAATTGAACCCCAAGCACAGATAGCATAGGTGAGGTATGGATATATAAGTGAATGGTATAGTGTGAGAAGGCAGTTTGCGGCACGTAGTATCATATCTTGGAGAGGATGCCCACCGTTTTGGATACTTTTTTTGTTATGTGTTGGATATGAGTGCTGAAATTTAGGTTGTTGTCGAGGTATAGGCCAAGGAATTTGCCCTCATTATGTCTGGCAATTAGTATTGTCGATCTTAATGTTAAGTTGCGCAACACCTGCTCTGCTACCAAACATAATATAGTAGGCTTTGCCAGTGTTAAGTGTAAGTTTATTGGCTGTCATCCAAGTCGATATTTTGAGCAGCTCCTCGTTAACAATGGTGTTGAGGGTGGCAAGATTAGGGTGGGAGATGACATAAGTCGTGTCGTCAGCAAAGAGAATGGGTTTCAGGTGTTGGGATATGTTTGGAAGATCATTGATGTAAATGAGGAAGAGCAGGGGTCCAAGGACACTTCCCTGCGGAACTCCAGTATCAAGTGGCTGTATTGATGAGGCTGTGTCTTTAATGGTGACATACTGATACCTATTAGAAAGGTAGGATTTAAAATATGCAAGTGCATGGCCTCTTATACCATAATGGTCAAGTTTGTGGAGGATGCCGTGGTTTACTGTGTCAAACGCTTTTCTTAGGTCAATAAAAATTCCTAGCGGATATTCCTTATTTTCCAATGCTGTGTAAAGCAGGTCTAGCATTTTTATAATTGCATCATTAGTGCTTTTATTTTTCCTGAATCCAAATTGGAAGGGGTTGAGTATGTTTTGTGACGTTATAAATGAATATAGTCTCCTGTGCACGAGTTTCTCGAAGATTTTGGATAGCAATGGTAAGTTTGATATTGGCCTATAGTTGTTTACGTCTGTAGGGTCACCACCTTTATGTATTAAGGTTTAATTAATGTGTATTGTGGCAGGTGGAGAGGACGGAGGTGAATGGAGTGTTGATAACCCTCACCAGGGAGTGCACAGATGTTTGCTACTTCGGCTGCCGACCCAAGGGCTTCGGCATCAGCTACGAGTCATGTGCCAAGTGCTGTACCATCCACGCTTGTAATGATATGTACCCACTCAGTAGAGCCTCCACTGATACATGGCCCTCAGCATTCACACTCCTGGCCTGGTGCCTTGTCATATTCAGCCGACAGAAAGTTTCAGTGTGAGAACACTGCAGCGACGCACACTACGAACTGAAATTAAATACCTCAACATTTTTACTGGTTATCTTAGTGTCCGAATAATGCTGGGATCTCCAGCTCAAATGGACTTGATTTTGAGACAACATTATCATACCCGGGCTGGTTGGGTTATTAGGTTGAAAGCCTATCGACTACGCTCTAGTCATTTTAAGGATACTTATGACCCGTTGCTCTATAGCCCTTGTGGCTTAGCGCTTCTTTTTTATTATAATAAATTATCACCCGTTCACTATTTTAGAATGTTTTAATCCCTAATATACTCCATTTATGCAATTTTTTTAGGTGCTAACTTTCATTATTTTGCATCCAGAATATCCTATAAACCTAACTCATTGTTAAAATTTACATAATATAGTTTAATTTTGCTAACTTATCTAAGAACTGACAAATACATTTTATCAAATATATTTATTTTTTCCCGTTTCCCTTGAATTTGTGAATATAGCCACAATACCCTTACTATCATATGTGTGGTGACTAATGAAATTTTGCTATGATACTCCTCAACTCAGGGGCTTTTGTATAGATCACTCTTTGCCTTAGCATTTAGACCTAATGATGTAATGTATCCATAAACCTCATATTCCTAAATAAATCCTACATATGAGATTTTGCAGATGAGGTCACATAGTGGTGAATTCACGTCATGCATATACTGCTGGTAAATTGTAAGGTAGTAATAATGTACTGTTCACAGGCTGCGACAAGTGTTTGAAGAATTTTGAGATGCTGGGGCAGATAATTTTTTTTTTATCGCTTTCCTGTCGAAAAAGACCGTGGAGCCAAGAGGATAGTGGTAATCAAAAAATGAAAACTGAAAGGTATGTTACCATACCTTTCAATGGAGAGGCTTTTGATCCAAGGAACTAGATAATTCCTCCCCTCCTATGATCGAACCCGATTGCTTCCCATTCCCCAATCTTTAAGCTGACATTTCTGTACACATTTTATTTAATTTTATCAAAGAAATACACATTTACATTTTTAATAAACAGCTAATTTAATATATTTTTAGTTAGATTCGAAGGAACAAGAATGAACACTGCACTAGGCTTACTAGCCCATGTTAGGTCCAATTAACCACATTCAGTTCATAGCTGCCCACCTTCTATTTGAAGCTTCATAAATATTATTATTAAATTTAGTGGAGAGCTAAATCTGTTGGGGTTATACAGTACCTGGGAAATGGGAAGCAATCAGGTTCAATACAAGTCCAATTCCTTGCATCAAAAGCCTGACCATCAAAGTATCTTCAGTGGGGGGTCATAAACATTGAGATACTCAGGTTAATACGCGTACAATACAAATACGAAAATATTACTTACACTAGCAGTAATGGCGGACATCTTTTAGCCCGCTAAATGCCATACCACGGCATCATTCATCCAGTCACTTCGCAAATATTAAGAGTTCGTATTTTGTTGGTCTTCATCGTGTCAGGTACAGCTAGGTTGATCAAGACGGGTCATGACCTGTTTTCTCCTTCATTGTCTCTACTGTGTAAGGGCAGGTTTCTCCTGGAAGACAAGTCGCCAGACCCGGAAACTTTCTACCAGTGTGAATATCAGAGACGCTGTATACCCGCCACTTACACGTAAAATTACCATCTGCGTATATCTTAACATTTTTTCTTCTGTCAGATGACATGTGTCTTTGGTGATCACAATGCAAATTTGTGACATGTTTGTCCCACACAAACACTATAGCTAGACGAGAGAGTGGATGTGACCAGCACTGTGATGGACGCAGCTGTAAACTCTGTAACAAGATTATTATTACAGTCTTGGGTGCGCTAAACCCATAGAAGACCTATAGCAACATTCTCAAATTTAAACGTATAATAAGCATGATATTTGTTTATAAATTTTACTTAACCAAATTATTTAAAATATTAACTTTGTTAGTTGTTACTAAGATCGTTTGAATATATATATATATATATATATATATATATATATATATATATATATATAATTATATGTAAAGGAAAAATTTTTCCTGTGGCAATATAGATATATAATTTTATATAATTCAGAAATGACGATGATTCCGAATAAAAATAAATAAGTGTGTAATATTTGATTTCTTATCTGTAATATTTGATTTGTATATTTATAATACTTATGAAATAAAATGTGAAAAAATACGTGATATCATTTATCCTCACATGACAAAAAACTGTTTATTGCAATATTTCCAGTTCTCTGCTAGTAAATTTTTTTTTTACCTCATCAGATAAAAATTATCTAATTACAGATACTTGGATGACACTGAGGTCAGCCTGGTTAGTCACCTTTGACCTGTCCCAAGGGAGCTGCCACTGAATGACTTGATCCGAGGAATTGGAGCTGCAGTATTACACTCCTTCACTGTATCACACCTGAACTATCCCCAGACACTGCATAGACTCCTACGTAGTGACCACTTTCCCATGAATAATCAAAATAACAAACTATAGTAGTATGCCCGTACGGGCATACTACTATATAGTCTTCTTTGTTATTTTGACTATAATAAGAAGACTTAGGATTATGTACATTATTAACTTCTGGAGACTGGTGACTAGCTCCTAGACACCTGGTGATAGGTGAAAGTTTATTTAGGTACAGGTACATAAGTACAATTATCACATATAGTATAAATTACCTAGGATAACCCAAAAAAAAGTCAACACAAAGTGACTTTTTCCCATAGGGGTGTAGCATGTGTAAAGAGACTCGCCCCGCCCGGGATTGAACCCAGGCTATCTCGGTTGTGGGCTGAACGTTGTATCAAAGAAGTATAATAGCATGTATTTGCAACACTAGTGATGTCATGAGGTCCATTGTTAACAGAGATTATGGTCCACATCCTGCTATGCAAACACCAGGAAATGTTAGTGGAAGAGCCAGGCTTAATTTATAAGGTTTGCTGGGACAAGTTACAATAATAATAACCACAACATAAACAAACAACAATAACAATAACCATAACAACCACAACAACAACAACTAATGTGTCCACATAGTGCAGTGTGGCATAAGTTTCTAATAATGTTGCATATTAGCCTTGAAGATTCGAAGTCAGTCAGAAGAGATAGTCATGAGTTATAACAAGGACACCAGGAGCTGAGACTCGACCCCTGCAACCAAACCTAGAAATTGTGGTCATAATTTCTTCAATAAAAATGGCATGTTTGGACATGTGCTACCCAAAACTAATTGGTCTCAGAGACCAATTAATAATTGATCAATTAATTAATTGGTCTCTCACCAATTAATAATTGATCTCTGAGAGCCCATATTTTAGAATACGTATATTAGGATATTGGTCTCTTTGAGACCAATATCCTAATATATCCTAAAATATATGGTGTGTATTTTAGGATATTGGTCTCTCAAAGAGACCAATATCCTAAAATACACACCATATTAAGTCTGAAGCTGCTGTTGAATTTGCATTATTAAGTATATTAAGTATTTAGCTTTATAGGGATTTTAAGTTAGTCAGATGAGGCACAGAAATTATTGCATGAAAACCAGTATTTCAATTTTCCTGATATTGTTTTCATAAAAACAGGTTAATTAGGACCTACACAGGTTAAAATAATTCCAAAACTTTTCTCTGAGATTGACCTAACACTTAATCTTTTCTTTTTTATCATGGACCATTTAAAGAAGAACCCTGTATCTGTGGTGTCAATATGTTACAGATTTCTAACAACATTCGAGAACAAATTATATAAAGAAATCTTGTTAATAAAAAAAAAAAAAAAGTTCTAATAGGCTAAAATCACGCCTTTAACAATGACTTTATTCATTACATAACAAAAATTACATTTTTCTCTATCAGTGACTTCTTCACTTGACAAAACTGAAATAATTCAATAATTATTTCCATTAGTAACCAAACTCATGAATTTACACAGTGGGGAAGGAAAGCTAGCTATGTTTCCCTGTTATATTCCATCATGCAGGATGGGGATCTTACAAGGTGTTGAAATCCATCAGCCTGAATTGGAGACTTCGGTGCAGTTACCTTCCTACATAACTCATCAAGCAAATTATGCCCGACGTCAGAAAGGATTTCTTGTAAGGGACATGGCTACAGTATCAACCTATGTTGCAGGGAAGTATTACTTGAACTTTTCTGCCAAGGATTGCAGATGCTCTTTGATATTGTCAAGCATAAGACGTTCATCCAGATTATTGCCGAGAGCTCCAGTGAGATTGTGGAAAGCAGACATGTCTAGTATCTACTTCTCTCTTCCAGAGTTCAAGCTTTCTGTAAAGTATGCCAAAAGTGCCAACTGTTTAGCAGTGGTATCATGTACTTTGTAGAAATAAATATAATTATTATTTCATTCACATTGGGAGTGCTAAACTTGCAGGAAAGTAGAGGCAGTGAGATTTATTCCAAAGAGGAGGTTAGCTCTGTTTCCTTTGACCAAGAGCCCTTCACTGGCATCAGGGCAAATACCCTGCAGTGCCTCAATACTGTACTGTAATTCAGTTTTTTTTAAAAATTATATACACTTACCTATTTTGTTACAGTAATAGTGTGCAGCCATATTGAATAGGAGTTAAAAGTATATTGCACTTGCTATACTGTTGCACAGTTGTGTATCAGAATCCCTTATGCTGCTATTATTTTTCTTCTATAATAATAAGTGCATATTACCTTTTGCTTAACATTTTTTGTACAAACCCTCTAGATATTCTTGTATTGCTATTACAGCACTGTACTACATTCATGGCGAGTGCTAAACCCATAGGGCCCACTTAAAATACTCCAATATTAGTGTTGTTTTCTTCTAAGTGCACTTGTTCCAAATCCAAGTGCACTTAGAAGCAATCCTAAGACAACAGCTGAGGGTGTTAATATTTGCCAGATGTAATAATAATAATCTTTATTTCTACAAGTACATGTACAATGTGTACAGGCCTAGTTGGCATCAGTGACATACTGCTATATAGAAAACCCTTTGTTATGCAGAGCATTTCAGACAAATTAGGTCAATTTTGTACCCAGGATTCAACCCACACCAGTCGGCTAACACCCGGGTACCTATTTTACTGCTAGGTGGACAGGAAAGGTGTCTTAAGGAAACTGTCCTAATGTTGTCATCCATACCTAGGATCAAACCACGAACCTCAGTGTGAGAGCTGAGTGTGCTAGCAATCGAACTACGGGACACCCTGAGGAGTGAGTTCTAATTGATTCTCTGATTATAAGTACTAGTGATGGGACAATACCAAAAATTTTGCCAGTGTCAGTACTGATACTCAAATTTAGGTCAATACCAATTCCATCATTATTAGCTAATGCCCACCAATATCATTAGTCAATTTTAGGCCAATATCAGTACCATCAAAATTATCCACTACCCACCGACACCAATACTTTGGCATATTCCTAATAAGTACAGCATATCCAGGAAATTCATCCCCCAGAAAATAGCATTTCATGAGGTTCACTGATTTAATAAGTGGCTAGTTAATAGACATAAATTTGGCAAAACTGCAGTTATGAGTGCAACAAAGCAATCAAGTAGCAGCCTGTTGCACTACCTACAATTAATCAGATGTGTAGAAGTAGAGGAAAAATAAACACATTAGTAACTTGCATAAAAAATTATTATTCCACATATATACATATAAAGACAGTACTTAAGTGTCGGGCGAAGTCTGAATAAATAAGAGGATAAATTATGGAGATGGGTCAAGACACTCAAAGGATATTATCCGTGTGGTCACAACCTATGGACCTGAAACACATTAAAGTCCTCTCCATGGGTTGCAAATGGAACAATGAAAATAATTACTCCCTAAATTACTTAACTGTGTACTATTTAATAAATCTGCAGGCTATGTGGTTTAGTGCCACCAGTGTGACAGACCTATTTGACATGGTAGCATTTCCCATTGCGTATGTTGCCACATCATCACTCACAGTCACAACATACTTTGCCACTCTTTTAGACCTATAACAACAGTTGAAAGAGCTATTTCTATAGACACAGATGACTGTGGGGAATTTAACACAATTCAGGTCCATTAAGGGACACATTACTACAGTACATAATTATTGGTTTGGAACTGACAGCTCTTACCCAAGTGGGAATAATACTGATGTCTTTAAGAAATTCCATAGGTAAGCTAGTACATAATTCAGCCCTCTAGCATACTAGAGGACTGAATTATATTAGCCAGTAAATACTGTATTGTCTAATATAAATGTTTTCGAGTTTAGAGTGAAATAATAAATGACTTCACAATAGTATAATAAGAGGCACAGGGACTTTAGTATCTGTAAGTACTGTACACATTATATATATACTACAGTTTAAATAAATTAATAAATAAATAACAATCATTTCATTGTCTAAAAAAATATAATACAATAATGTACTCTACATAACTGTAAACTCAAAATACATATCATCTTGCTTCCTATTGAAAATGGGAGACACTGGGTCCTCAAATATTGTTTTACTTTCTGAAATCACATAACACTATCCATAACTTAGGTAACAAAGATGACAATATCACTCACTAACGCAGAATGTAGTGAATGGAGATAACACATTCAAGTAATGCATATAGTATCTAATATTTATTCAGTCTTCTGTTGCATTTGTAGTAATGTGTGGACAAGTATTTTTGTAATATTGCATATACCATACCAGTACTTCTTGTGTTAGATGTTTATTATTATAAATTTCTTCTGTATACAATTAAAGGTCTACAGTGCACTTCACTCAGTGATTCATTACCTATATTAATAATTTTCATGTAATAAACTGTAACCTAGATCAGCTGGGCTGTGATGGATTTGTGAGCCAGCAGGCCACCAGTTGCAACAGTCTGGTTGATCAGGCAAGCACCAGACAAACCTGGCCTATGGCTGAGCTGTGGGAGTAGGAAAACTTTTGAAAGCCTTCAAAGATATCTGTTAAAATATTCATAAGTTCTAATATTTATTATATATGCAAGGATAATACAGAGTATACCTTTACCTCTGATGAACCCTTGAAGAGTTTCACTACTCTCAGAGCCCAGCCATGGCCAGGCTCATCTGGTGCTTGCCTGGTCATCCAGGCTGTTGCTGCTGGAGGCCCACTGCCCCACTTATCCATCACAGCCTAGTTGATCTGGCACCTGGTGAAGATACTGGTCCAGTTTCCTCTTGAAGGCTTCTACACTTGTTCCAGCTGTTTCTGATATCTTCTGGTAAGATGTTGAATAGTCTGGGACACTGAATGTTGATACAGTGTTCCCTTATTGTCCCCACAGCACCCCTGCTCCTCACTGGGTTTCTTTTGCACTTCCTCCCATTTCTCTCACTCCAATATGTTGTCATGGCAGTGTGCAGATTTGGGACCAGACCCTCAAGTACTTTCCGGGTATATATTATCATGTAGCTTTCTCTCCTCTGCTCCAATGAGTATATGCTCAAGACTGGAAGGTGTTCCCAGTAATTTAGGTGTTTCACTGGCTCAATGTGAGCCACAAACAATCTCTGTTTGTTCCAGCTCTGATATTTCTCCTGCTTTGAATAGGGCCATCAGCACTGAGCAATATTCTAAATGAGGGAGCACTAGCGATTTGAAGTGTCACCACTGGCATCATTTCCCTTGTTTTGAAAGTTCTCAATACCCACCCCATCATCTTTCTGGCTGTCGTGATCTTTGTTTTGTTATGGTCTTTAAAAGGTCAGCTAACATAATTATTCCTAAGTCTTTTACATGTTCCTTTCATTCTATTTGGTGACCCTCTTGAGTTTTGTATTTAGTGTTCCTTCTGAGTTCTTCATTCTTTCCATACCTAAGCAGCTGGAGCTTATCACCAGTGAATGTCATGTTGTTCTCCGCTACCCACTGGACAACCCTGCTTATGTCTTCCTATAATTTTTCAGTGTCCTCTACCGTAGTGACTTTCATGCTTATTTTAATGTCATCTGCAAATGATGATACAAAAGTGTGATGGGTGTTTTTATCTATGTCTGCTATGAGGATAAGAAACAGCAGAGGTGCCAAGACAGTGCCTTGGGGTACTGAGCTTTTTACCTTGCTGATACTGGATCTTGCTCTGTTCACTATTACTTTTTGTGTTTTGTGTCTTAGGAACCTGAAAATTCAGATTGTGACCACAGTGATGGACATACACCAGCAAGGATGCTGTACTTCTCAGGTTTCAATATTATTAAATACACTTTGTCCTTAACATCAATGGGTTCAGGCATAAAGACCCAATCAGCACTGATCCCAGGACTTTGTAATGAATTTCAAGTCCTGAGACAGTGGCATGTCAAACAGCAGTAACTAGATAGTATAAGTTCTGTTTGTTGCAATTTTTGAGACACTCATTCACTAGTCTAAGATACGACATGTGAAAGTAACAACTGATTGATGATACTCTATGTTGACACAGTGTGGTTAGTGAAATAATATCATACCAATCTAAGTAAATTAGTGCCCTAGGATGTATTTTCAATAGCTGTGTTAGCTCATATACATCTCATAACATTTAAGTATGTATAACCATATTGGTAAAGATCAAAGAACTGTTTCGGAGGATACAAAGTGAGGTAACAGCTTTTCCCAATCAAAAGGTAATTATAATTTATCAACCGCACATCATTAAAATTCAAGATTCACAGATTCTATGGATGTCCATGTCCACATGCTGACTTATAGTATGGACAGGGCATGACTCAGAATCAGTCACATAAAGTTCTGTCTAGGTATTGGAGGGATCATCACAACTCCATATTTGAAGTTTAAAGTCTACCTATAATTTAAAATTTAATATCAGTAGAGCATGAATTTATATTAGATAAAAAATTCATACATAATATGAAAAAGAGTACAGAAGATAACACATTTTCTGCCTGTAGGAACCCATGATGCAAAAAAGGATGGAGGTCATAGCTCCTATTTCATACTGCTAGACACTTAACTGAGAGCATTGTTTTTAGTAATACTGTATTATATTGAAACATATGACCAATATTTGCTTTTTATGACAATTTGCTTGCATCTCCCACATACTTTAAATCCTTCTGATGGGAATACAGCAGCTGCCCACACTTAACAGTACCACACATTATATAGATTTATTCTCTACAATCCTAAAAAACAAAATTTGTGCTTTTTATCCTTAATTTGGTAGAAGGAATGAACTTCTAATAATTAAATCCCTAAATATGCATGGTTCATGTTCTTGGAGGTGCTGTCAATTTATAACTGGTGAATAATGCCAAATTATGTTCATATAAACTTCGTTCCAGAGCTGGGTTATTTTGAGTTTCAAAATAACCCAATAGATACAGCCTTTGTGTTTTAAAGACTGTATCTCTTGAAATAGTGCTTAAGTCTAATTATTGTTGACAATCATATGATGTCTAGAGCAAGGAAAATCCATCGAGTGTATTTTGAACAAAATCCCAGGATTAGTTTTCAATTTAAGGCCGCAGCAAACCTATTAAAGAAAAAAAAATTGTACTCCTAACAGGGGTTTAAGGCAATCTTGAAAACCTTGAAATGCATTATCCTCCATACATTGCATAAACAAACATCATAAATTACTGTAGTTAAATCAATTAAAAGCTTTCCTACTTAAAAAGAGCCAGAATGAATGAGATCTCATTATATAATTTATCTCCCAGGATAAGCAACATAACCAGCTGAGTACGAATGGTATATAATACCGACAAGATGAGATTAAGACACATGTGCAACATCTGGGTATCTTTATTGTAGACGTTTCGCCATCCAGTGGCTTTATCAATACAAATTCTAGGACATAACTTGAAGACAGTAGAACTATGTACAGAAAATGAGGTAATCAGTCCCTCAACCTAGGAGTAGGTGCAAAGAGCACCATAGTCGTGGAGATTCTCCACGACTATGGTGCTCTTCGCACCTACTCTTAGGTTGAGGGACTGATTACCTCATCTTCTGTACATAGTTCTACTGTCTTCAAGTTATGTCCTAGAATTTGCATTGATAAAGCCACTGGATGGCGAAACGTCTACAATAAAGATACCCAGATGTTGCACATGTGTCTTAATCTCATAACCAGCTGAGCTGATTTTGAAAGCTATTGAATATTTCTGTTATTCAACAGAGATACAAGATCACCAAGCTCTGGTAGGTAGTAGTCTGCTAGCAATTTGTGTTTTTCCTCATCTGTGCTGTCAGCCCAGTCTTCTAGGTCCTTCATTGTTGTTACCCCACTCAGAACAACCAGTGTGTGAAGACCACAATTTTTCCCAAACAAAATGTCCGTGTTACACCTGGAACAAGATTATGAGGTAAAAATGACAAACTGAAAAATGCTACAGAAGTTTAGAATATGAAGGTCATTTATAAAGACTAACAACTAAAATAATAAACTAAAAACAAATTATAACTAAAATTGTCTTCTGACCAAATGCAAATTGCATATCTTGCAGGACTGAGTTCCCATTATTGATTTTTTAATGTAAAGTTATAAAATTTTCATTATTTACAGGATTTAAGAGTTATCAAACTCATTGGAAGACTGCACGTCACTTAGAGAACTAACGTGATTTGATTATATGACTAAACTCAGGTCATGCTAGGTTAGGTCCACAGACCTCATTTGGAATTTGTTTGTCTTTCATTGTGGTTAAATTAAATAATGTATGTTGTATGGAGTGAATGGAGACAAATGGTTTTTAATACTTGACGTGCTGTTGGAGTGTGAGCAAAGTAACATTTATGAAGGGGTTCAGGGAAACCGGCAGGCCGGACTTGAGTCCTGGAGATGGGAAGTACAGTGCGTGCACTCTGAAGGAGGGGTGTTAATGTTGCAGTTTAAAAACTGTGGTGCAAAGTACCCTTCTGGCAAGACAGTGATGGAGTGAATGATGGTGAAAGTTTTTCTTTTTCGGGCCACCCTGCCTTGGTGGGAATCGGCCAGTGTGATAATAAAAAAAAAAAATGTTGTACAAAAAATATACAAATAATATTTTGTAAACAAAAAAAAAGGCTAAAATATTTCCCATAAAAAGGAATGATTATATAAATTTAAATATATTTAAATCTATAACTGAAATTTATTTGACAGATTCATGGAAGAGGCAACATTATTATGAGAAAGAAATTAAAAAAAAAAAAAAAAAAAAAGAACTAAAATACATGTACCTGTAAAGTGAATTCATTTAGAACCAGTATAGCTCTGAAGTACATTGACAAAATTGTTCCATTGGAAGCAGTGATGTTGTGTTTGAGGGCTGTGTGTGTGGTGTAAATATTATGCACAGAATTTGTAGCTTGGAGATCAGGAGGAGGTGCGGGGGTTACTAAAGGTATTATCCAGAGGGATGAGGAGGGTTCATTGGGGTGGCTTGAGGAAGAGCAAAATAAGATGACTTGGAGAGTGTATAAATTTGTAGTGGAAGGAATGCGGGGTAGAGATCACCCTAGGAAAGGTTGGAGGGAGGGGGTAAAGGAGGTTTTGTATGTGAGGGGGCTTGTAAATCAAGCAAGAATGTGTAAGCATGTTAGAAGTGAATGGAGGCAAGTGCTTTTATGACTTAACGTGCTGCTGGAGTGTAAGGAAGGTAATGTTTATGAAGGGATTCAGGGGGCTGAGGAGAGGGTTATTGATGTGGTTTGGGCATTTAGAGAGGGTAGAGCAAAATAGGATGACTTGGAGGGTGTATAAATCTGTAGTGGAGGGAAGGAGGGGTAAGGGGGTCATCCTAGGAAAGAATGGAGGAAGGGGATAAAACAGGTTTGTGCAAGGGGCTTGGACATACAACAGGCATGTGTGAGCATGTTAGACTGAAGTGAGTGGAGACAAATGGTTTTTGGGACTTGATCAGCTGCTGGAGTGTGAGCGGGTTAATATTTTGTGAAGGGATTCAAGGAAATAGGTTAGTCAGATTTGAGTACTGGAGGTGGGAAGTATGTACAATGACTGCACTTTAAAGGAGGGGGGTTTGGGATATTTGCCATTTGGAGTGACATCTGAACTGTCGTATCTGCACGCCTCTGCAAAGACAGTGATTATGTGTGAATGATGGTGAAAGTGTTTCTTTCTTTTTAGGGTCATCCTGCCTTGGTGGGAGACAGCCAGTGTGTTAAAAAAATAGATATAGGTATAGATAAGATTGCAAATGAAAATGAACATACCTGTCGCCAATCATGAGGGTACGTGAAGGTTTTAGTTGATGCTTATCACTGATGACACTAAACATCTTCTCTGAAGGCTTTCCCATTACTACTGGTGGGCGTTCAGCAACTACCTCCACACATTTTACAAGGCAACCAGTACCTGAAATATAAACACAACTTTCAATGCATGCTTTGAATATTATGCCACTACAATACATTGAACATCCACTTGAAACTGTATACAAATGTTGTGTTTTAGATGTTTCATCATTGACATAAGATTAATTTTAAGCTGAAAATTAATATATACAGTACTGTATAATGTATTTCCCTTTGTACTAAAGACTCAATGGGGCTTAACCTGAGTGATGGATACAATATTCACTAAGCCATGCCAAAGACATAAGCATATTAACTTACAAATCTGCCACAAAATAACCAGTTCTCTGTCTGTAGTAGTTTCTTGAAATACATAAACAGAGTGGGGACAAGTAGTTTTTATGACTCGACGTGCTGTTGGAGTGTAAGCAAGATAGCTTTTATAAAGGGATTCCTGGAAACCAGTTAGCTGGACTTCAGTCTTGGATGGGGAAAGTAAAGTGCTTGTCACATACATAGCACAACTGATCAGAAACTGACTTAAGGAACATATCAAACTCCCTCTTTGAGATAGCTAGGGATCTGCTGGTAATTCCCCTTATATATGAAGGGAGTGTGCTGATGAATCTTGGTTACTTTACACTTATTGAATTTTAGCAAGCAAGTTTATTTAGGCACATGTACACGTAAGTACAATTATCATACATAGTGTAAGTTACCTAGGATAATCCAAAAGTCAGACAAACTGACTTATTTCCATTTCTCATTGCACTCTGATTTTTCAACTGAGTATTTTGCACCACCTGCCGAGTCTCTTGCTTTTGTAGGGAGAGATATCGGTGTGCAGATTTGGAACAAATCCCTCCAAAATTTTCCTGGTGTAAATTATGAAAATTCCTCACCAGGCTAGTACAAACAATTAAAATACATTTAAAGAGAAAACAATGACTACAAAATGTTTTGCTTGGTGTAATCTTTTTATTAAGTTGATAAAGCTCACACAGAGTGGAACTTTATTTTAATAAAGGTTTGCTCTGTCTTTCTTTCTTTGATGTTTTTGGGGATCATCTTTAAGTTTGATACACTTTTGACTTATCTGGGTTTTCCTACTCCTGCAGCCAGGCTTGTCTGATGCCTGCCTGGTCAACCAGGCTGTTGCTGCTGGCAGCCTGCTTACCCTATTAAACTTGGAGCATTATTAACCCAGGATAGTCTCAGAAAGTCGAGCTCAGTGGCTTACTTTCATTGGGATCCTTCAATTCTCTTTCCCAAGATGCTGCCCACAACAGTCAACAGACTCCCAAGTACAGTACTTATTTACTGCTAGATGAACAGGGGCAAGTTTAAAAAGACTTACTCATACGTTTTTCCTCACTCAGAGATTGAACCCAGATCCTTTCAGCTGTGAACCTAATGCTCTAACACTTAAACAGTAGAAAGTAAATCCTTATTGGGCTTCATAGCCAACTTGGGTCATTCACTTAAAAGTACAGGATTAGCTCAAGAGCTCGAGTTTACACCATGCAAATTCAAAAAGGTAATAAAATGTAGAGGCATATACACAAACACAATGCTAAAGACAGTACAATACTTATCTATGTAAGTCTTTGCTGTACTTTAAATTACCTGAAGAATAAAAGCTTTAACCCTTCAACTGTCCAAACATAGATCTATGTTTTCACGCATAGCGCTCTGACCTTGATTTTCTCCACAAGAAAGCATGTAAAAAAAACGTAGATCTACGTTCGGAGCACTAAGCGAGCAAACGTAGATCTATGTTTGGACAGTTTAAGGGTTGGTTAACAACAGCCCTCTTACCTGGAAATATAAGAGAGCTATTTTCAATTGGAAATTTTTCATCCGTATTTGTGCAAATAAATAAACAATTTGGGTTGTTTAAGTATGATGCAGCTCTCATGATTTTCGGGAAGCTGAAGTGACCATCGAAACCAACTGCCACAGCCCCAACCTCTGGATCTAGTTTTATCGTATCCACCAAGTCAAAGACATGTCCTGTCAGAGGTTCTGGCTGTAATGAGGAATGAAGTAGTACATTAATATTACAGTACTGGTCATATTAATCAAATGAACTGTACAGTAACTACAGTGTTAAGTGTAGAATCAGAAGTTGCTAAATCTGTATCACAAACCAATCACTATGAATCAGAACAGGATGTTACATTTAATAAAATGTTTTACAGACTACAACATTCTTAATAACGTACTGCAACTTCACTGTGTCCAATCCCAACGTCATCCAACTCCTTTGTCATTCCCGACATTCCTATAATATACACTTTTTTATTGAAGTCTAGTTGTTTGAGATACTGAGCCATTACATATGATGAACTCACAATCTCTTCCTGAAACATTAAAAAATATACTAATTCACATGGTTTCTAGGCTTGTTGCAGACTTTCAGCTCAACAACAAAGACATGATACTTCCATCAGTCAATCTGTAATAAAAAACATAAGTTATTCCACAACCAAACAGCTGTTGCTCATTATACCACACTGAATCAAGCAACAGGCATGTCATATTACTACACTAATGTAATTACTTCTTACGTAACAATGTCACAAGATTGTACGTACTGTGAACCCTCAATTTAACAGACTAATGGAGAGAGGAGTATCTGTTAAAGTTGATTGTTTGCTAAATCCAAGTGATGAGATTGTCTTTTCATGAGTGTAACAATAATGGACAATTCTGATTTAACAAATTTTTGTCCATAAAATGTTAAATTTACTCAGTGGATAGTACAATAATGGACAATTCTGGATTTAAATGATTTTGTTGTTTTCCTGATGCTGTCTGGCCACAGACTTTGTTAAATCCAATATACATACATTAAATTGGGGCTAATTAAATTGAGGTTTACTGTATTACATTACTCAAACCAAATTGTATATATTGTATTAATAAAACAACAATGCTTACTGTTACAGTACCTTGTCAGCTATATAGCCAAGTCGCTTACACTTGGCAACATATTCATCACGTGATTTAGTAGAATTATTTGTCACATAAAATATCTTCTTCCCTAAAGCTCGAAGCTGGTTTAAAGCTTCATTTGCCTGGCCTAATAAAGTGTCACCATACCACAAAACACCTAAAACATAAAAAAACAAAAGTAATTAACACAATTTTACAACACACTAGAAATGATACATGTAATAATATTTTATTTCAGCATGATACAGTAGCTGTACAAAAGAGAATGAATGACATTAGGTGTACATACCATAAGCCCCAGTATATGCAGAGCACCTCAGGCAAACTTAAGACTAACTTAAGATTAAGAGGGCAATAACAACACAGTGTTATTAGTTTAACCTGTTAATTAAATTTTAAGCAAGTTTCTTTGTTTTTTAAGGTTTTGCAAACATAACTTACAGTTTTTTAGAATGATCATGAGGTCAAACAGATGTTATAGGCATATAAATAGTACATTAGGTAGATTAATAAACCTAGGAGAGCCCATTAAAGTCAAATAATGTGATTTATTTCCATTGGTGTTCATTTTTTAAATATTTACATAAAAGGAAGAATACAAAAGGCTTTACAAATAGTATTATAAATGTGTACAAAGGTTCTAAGGGCACATAAATGTTATGTATATTTAATCTCGGAGAACCCAACAGAATCAAGCCTAGTTAGGAGCCAAACTTACAACAACAAACAAAAGTTTATTTCTTTGCTAAGGTTACAATGTGTATTTACATTTCATAATCTGATTGGTAAAAAGAAAGCCACTATCATGCCATGACATTTCAGGCAGACTTAACCTAATACTTAAAAATACTGTAACCTATTTTGTGGAGTCCTAATAATTGCTACACATGCCTTCATCAGGACTATACACTATTTAGAATGGAGATCTGGTGGCTCGGTTGGCAATGCACTTGCCTCACACACCTAGTGTCCATAGTTAAACCCCTGGCATTGGTGGAAACAATGGGCATGTTTCTTTACACCTGCTGTCCCTGTTCACCTAGCAGTAACTAGGTACTTGGATAATAGTTGCACCCTGGGGGACAAAATTAAAGGACCTCAATATCACAATGATTTTTTCTTAGGTTATCCTGGGTAAACTCCAGGTGGCTAACCCTCCGGATTAAATATCTGAACAAATCTTATCTTAATGTTATTCTCTTCACAATGGACTGTCTCCTTGATACACTCTTGAAGACACTGGACAGACACCTAGTCACTGCCCGACCAGATGCGCTGTGGTTCGTACGTCAGTTTATGTGTAACCAGCATTAACAGTCTGGTTGATCAGGCCCTGATCCACCGTGAGGCCTGGTCACAGGCCAGGCTGTGGCACTGACCCCTGAAACCTTCTCCAGGTATACTCCAGGTTATTCAGGGTGGCTAGTCTTCCAAGGTTAAAAATCCGAACAAAATATCATGAAAGCAAAAGACTTGGCTGGAGATGCAACATCCCACTAATGAAATGACAATCAGTTACTTATTTTCATTGTGATCATTGAGGACTGTCTGCCTTATTTCCATTGGGGGTTCTTCAATCTTGTCCCCCAGGATGCAACCCAAACTGGTTGACTTACATCAGGGTACCTACTTGCTTGCTAGGTGAACGGGGTAACAGGTATAAGGAAACACACCCAATATTTCCACTGGGCTGGGGACTGAACCACAAACACTGAGTGTGGCCTATTTCAATGACGGCCCTTTCATCCCCTTCCCCAGGATGCGACACATAAGTCGGCTAACACCTAGGTACCCAATTACTGCTAGGTGAACAGGGCCAACAGGTGTGAGGAAACATGCCCAATGTTTCCACTTATGCCAGGATCAAACCTGGGTCCATCATTTATGAGGCCAAGATGATGCCACCTTGAGCCCTGAGCCCTATGGGGCTCAGGGCTCAATATTGGATTAAGGACCACAATGAAAATAAATCACTGATTGTCTTGACTGGGTACTGTATTATTATTATTATTATCATAATTACAATCAAAAGTAAGTGCTAAACCCACAAGGGTCATATAGGACTGCCTTGATTGGGAAATTCTGTTGAAGAAACAACTTATCACTGATGTACTATATCTATCTCCAGAACCCTTGTACAGATTTATACTGCTAAAATTATCTGCAGATTTCCTGAATAAAACATTGTTTATTTTTCTTCAGTATTTAATCTCAGACTTGGAACAATTTGAGACTGGAGGAAAATAGTCTATTTAAATGTTGGCAGAACAAAAATGTAGAAGATAGGAAGTATGATGATACTCGAATATATGTCATTGCAAAGATTAAATAATCTAAAGAAAAAATATATGCTGTATTCTTAAAGTTAGGGTCAGTTTTTTATTTGTATTCCCTCGAAAAACACAAATTTTTACAATGGTTTTGAGGGTAAGCAGGTCTTATAGGCTAATTTCCACTGCCATGTGTGATTCACCTAAAATACAGAGAGGATTATGTAAAAGAAATCTTACAGTTGTACTGTTTAATGACATATTTTCATTAGATTCATATAAAATAACACACTGTAACCATCAGATACGAAATTATTGAAATACGATGATGCAATCATGAAATCTCAGGTTGTCCAGGTACCAGCTAGTAGTAACAACCAAGAACTTAACATTTTTGTTATCTTAATATTAATATTTACTGTAAAATGGTTACTGACTTACCGTCACAATCTGATAATACATTATCAAAGCTGCTGAGAAACTCCTCAATGCAAGTTTGGTCAAGACGTCTGGGTAGAAGAGTCATCCTTCTGGTGAACCTAACCTGATGATGATACTAGTCAACTCTTCTATTTTTAACTTTGATGAGAGTGCATTGTCATTATATCCATGGAGGAGGTGGTAAGCCCCAGTCAAGTCTTACTGCACCTGGTATATCATGTTTTGATCCAAGGAAGGGAAAGGTAGTGCCATTTCCTTGGATCAAGAGCCCTTCACAGCATCAACGCAGCCCTTCTCTCCTTGAAGGGTTCTTTGATGAACTCTTCAAATTCAAATTCAAAGTTTATTCTCTATAAGGATTACAATGCTGAGTTTACAGAATTTGGTTATTGTGTGGTTTACATGTAATAAAATAATTACAGAGGGTGCCACTAGAACGCCTAGCATGGCTAGGCATTTCGGGCAGACTTAGATTAATTCTTAAATTTAAAATATATTACAAATTATGAGGTAAGTTGGTAGGATGATACTTATGACACTTTAAGACCTAGGGTTACTCTGTATTATTATTAAAATAAAAACGTAAGTGTTAAGCCCACAAGAGTGGTATTATTACATGTATGGGGGAAGGCTAAACCCATAGGGGTCATACAGCGCCTTGGAAAATAGAACACTAGGGATTGATTCAAGGATTTGGAGCATCAGTCCAGTTCTCTGGACTGATCAGCATCAAGGTGAGATGTATCTATAGTAGACGAAAAAACTGATCGAACTAGAAACTTGAAGAATAATGATGTTAGAAATTAAGATTTTTAAGTGATTTTTTATTAATTATGCAGATCAAGCTCCTTTATAGTTTGGCAATAATTTATTTCTAAAAATGTCCACTGTTATATTTGATTTGCTATGAGCATTGCTTTATTTTGTGCAACTGTAAGAAAAAAATATAAAACTAACCTAACTTAAATCTTACTCCATCAGCGGTAGATGTGGGACTGGTGCTCCTTTAACATTAGATTTATTTTTGTGACTGGCCAAATAATTTCTCAAGATATAACGATTTGTGCCAAGTTATAGATAGCATTCTTGTACTTCATAGAAGATAATGTGTAGTTTATTAAAAGGACCAGATCTCCATATTAGCCTTTTTTTGCAGTAACAAACTTTAATAATTCATATTTCCCCTAAAGTTCCTCAAGGCTGGTGAGGGACTGTCGATTCTAAAAACCGAATTTTTCCTGCTATATTTCATGTTATTGGCATACCTTATCCATATAAGCTGTGTTACATTATACACATAATTATCCATGCCTTTATATATATAAATACCTTATGGTGTATGCTGTTCATACTTTGGGATAGACCAAATTCCCTCTTTTTCTGCCGCATTACTTCTACATTACGCTTAATATATTGTAATTGCGAATAAACAGCCATGGTGATTCGTTTGTAATTTGAATCCCGTTCTTTTCTAAAAGGTGACTACTGTAAGTGTTAGACCACAGAGAAATGATTGCTGGAAGTGTTCGACCACAGAGAAATGATTGCTGGAAGTGTTCGACCACAGAGAAATGATTACTGTAAGTGTTCGACAACAGAGAAATGATTGCTGTAAGTGTTCGACCACAGAGAAATGATTGCTGGAGGTGTTCGACCACAGAGAAATGATTACTGTAAGTGTTCGACCACAGAGAAATGATTGCTGGAAGTGTTCGACCACAGAGAAATGATTGCTGGAGGTGTTCGACCACAGAGAAATGATTATTGTAAGTGTTCGACCACAGAGAAATGATTGCTGGAAGTGTTCGACCACAGAGAAATGATTGCTGGAGGTGTTCGACCACAGAGAAATGATTACTGTAAGTGTTCGACCACAGAAAAATGATTACTGGAGGTGTTCGACCACAGAGAAATGATTACTGGAAGTGTTCGACCACGGAGAAATGATTGCTGGAAATATTTGACCACTGTGTCCCGTAGCTCGATCACTAGCGCACTCAGCTCACACACTGAGGTCCTGAGTTTGAAAATCCGGTACGGCTGGATAACATTAGGGAAGTGTTTCAATAAAACACCTGTTGTCCCTGTTCACCCATCAGTATAAAATGAGTACCTGGGTGTTAGTGGACTGGTGTGGGTCGCACCCTGGGACAAAACCGACCTAATTTGCCAAAATGCTCTGCATAACAAGCGACTTTCTATATAGTATGTCATTGATGTCAGCTAGGCCTGTATACCTTGTACATGTACGGGTAGAAATAAAGATGTCATTATTATTATCAGAGAAATGATTTTTGGAGGTGTTCGACCACAGAAAAATGATTATTGTAAATGTTCCACCACAAAAAATGATTGCTGGAAGTGTTCGATCACATAAATGATTACTGGAAATTGTCGACCACAGATAAATGATTGCTGGAAGTGCTCGACGACAGATAAATTATTGCTGGAAATGTTCGAGCATAATAAGTGATCGCTGGAAGTGTTCACCGCCTCAGTGACAATCGTTGGAAGTGTTCGCTTTCTACGGGTGATTCTCTCGAGGTCTCAAAAATGACGTTTTTCCACTTTGGAAATTGTATTGCTTTGGCTTATGGACCATATTTCCTTACTTATAAATATTCAGGAATGTAAGTACTCTGTTTCATTGAGGTTAAATGAAAATAGTAAATATTAAGGTCAAGGTTTTAATTAAAATAAATAAAGGTTATTTTCCGTTTGGTCTGGGCTAAACATACGGGTTTAGCGCTCCCCATGATTGTAATAATAATCTTAAGGGGATATTTTTAATGTTGTTGAAGAGTTTTTGATCCAAGGAGTTTGAGTTTCCCTTCTCCACTTTTAATTGAACTTATCTGCCTCAGGCTGCTCCATAGTTGGTAGAGGGGGTCTAGGGGACAATAATTATTTATTTATTTATTTAAAAATTTGAGCACACATACAGAGGTACAAAAAATACAGATAAGAGCAGCATGCCAAAGCCACTTATACTATGCATAGCATTACGGGCTGGCTTAAAATTAACTTAAGATTAAGATTATTTACTACCAGTCAATTTTACTTTTGTACATTAAACATTATTTTATACTTCCCATAACTTTTTGTTGCCAAATTTTCAAGTTTTTATATTCAACCCCAACCTTTGTATTATCCTTTGTACCTGGGTACCTGTCTACCATCTTACTATCATATTATAACCAAGACATTACCATTGTGATTTTTTACTATTATTCTTTTGGTACTTTAATTGTGAATTTTATTTTGTCAATTTAAATCTATAGTTATAATCTTGATCTTGTCAACAACCTATACCAGACTCTAGTGCAATTGCAAGTACCATTTCAAATTGTATTTTTATATTATAAGTTTATATTATAATTCCTACCATCTGTCCATTTAACTTTGCTTACCATTACTTAATTTTAGTCCCTTATATATTTTCTCCTTTATTTTAGCTTTATATAACTATCCTAGTTTATATATCCACAATTGTTAAAATAATCAAGGTGCTATTCTCAGGTGCTAAAGTAGAATAAGTTCACAATTTTGCCATTATATTCCAAAGCTCATTTATCTGATTACCACTTTATTCTTCACCACAACCTATATTAGTCCCTTTTTATTATAATTTTAAACTATAATTCTAACTTTAAAAAATTACCTTTATAGTACTACCTACTATCATATTCCCAAGCTCTATTATATGATCATCACTTTATTTGTATTAGTCCCTTAGCTCATTATTTTACATTTGTTAAATAATTCAGGTGCTCTTTTTTAGCTTAAGACTATTTACTTTGTTTTATACTTAATTCTAACTATAGATTCACTACAAATCTTATGATTACAAGCATTGATCCTGATACCAACCTCTTATTTAATGACTTAAATGAATCAAACAGTTACTGTAATTACTACACTGCAGAACAATCAAAGGCACTTCTCAGTGCCAACAACAACATAACTGTCTTTAACTACAATATCAGATCTTTAAGCAAGCATTATGATGACCTCATAGCATTACTAAATTCCTTACATGCCAATATGTCCATCATTACACTAACTGAAACCTGGCTAAAGCCTGATAGTACAGATGTCTATGCCATTCCTGGTTACACAGCCATACACAACTGTAGGCCAGACCAACAAGGGGGTGGCACAGCCATATACTACTCAGACCAACTAGAATGTATCACTAATACTTGCACAAGGGATGAACATGGGGAATATATAATAGCTAAATTCAAATCCAAATACCTACAAAAACCTCTCACATTGATAAACATCTACAGAGTTCCACAGTCAAACATTAGCCAATTTAGTCAAAATCTAGGAAGTATGATAACTGATGCACGCATGAACAAAGATCACTTACTACTCTCAGGTGACTTCAATATAAATCTCCTGCAAGACCAGGACCCACACGTTACTGAATTCACAAACACAATGAGTAACTGTATGTTACTACCAACAGTAACAAAACCTACAAGAGTTACAGAGACTAGTGTTTCCCTACTTGACCACATCTGGACCAACACCATATCCCCTTTAAAATCAGGCATAATTACAGATAATACCACAGACCACTACCCTACTTTCCTCATAACAACTCTTGGTAAACTACCCCAAGACACTACTAAAGTCACCTTCAGACTTCACAATGAGGCAGCCATTAATAACTTCACAACAGCATTAGCAAACATTGATTGGCACACTGAGCTAGAAATCTATACAGATATTGACGAATGTATTAATAATTTTCTAAAAAAGACCCAATACCTCTATAACAAGCACTGCCCTAAAAAAACTAAACAGATGACAGCAAAGAGACTGAACAGTCCCTGGCTAACACCCAGCATTCTCAAATCCATAAATACAAAACACCAATATGAAAAACAGTACAGAATGGGTCACATAACCAGAGACCAAACAAAACGTTACTCGTCAATCCTAACCAGCCTGATAAGAAGGGCAAAAAAATTGTATTATGAGAACAGATTATCCAACTTACGAGGTGATATAAAAAAGACCTGGAAAACCCTATCAGAAATTCTGGGAACAAAAAAGATATCACGAAATAGCGAAATAAAATTAGCAAAATCAGATGAACCCCAACTCCCACCAACAGAAACAGCAAACAGACTCAATGATTTCTTCTCCACTATAGGACAAAACCTTGCCAATAAAATCCCAAGCTCAGATACCCCACCAAATGACTACCTCACCGGCAACTACCCGAACACACTGTTCCTAGCTCCGACTAACCCATACGAAGTCTCCCTTATTATCAATGCACTAAAAAACAAGGCAGGAGATTTAAGTACCTTACCACCCTTTATATACAAAAAAGTGTCACAAGTGCTATCTCCAATCATTGCAACACTCTTTAACAAATCCATCGAATCCTCCACCTTCCCTACAGTACTCAAAATAGCAAGGGTCACCCCGATCCACAAAGGAGGAGACCAAACAGAGTTGAATAACTATAGGCCAATATCCAACTTACACCCTCTCTCAAAAATCTTCGAAAAATTAATTCATAAACGAATCTACTCCTACCTTATCTCCCAAAACATACTCAACCCCTGCCAATTTGGATTCAGGCCTAATAAAAATACTAATGATGCTATTATACACATGCTAGAACATATATACACTGCAATAGAGAAAAAAGAAGTCCCACTGGGGATCTTCATTGACTTACGTAAAGCTTTTGATACAGTTGACCATGACTTGCTCCACGTAAAATTGTCACACTATGGTATAAGAGGGCACTCCCTCAACTACCTCAAGTCATACCTCAGCAACAGAAGCCAATATGTGTACGCAAATGGGGCAAACTCTTCTGCGCAACCAATTACAGTTGGTGTCCCACAGGGAAGTGTCCTTGGCCCTCTTCTCTTTCTCCTATACATAAATGACCTTCCAAATGCTTCGCAATTACTCAAACCCACACTATTTGCAGATGACACTACATACGTCTTCTCTCACCCGAGCCCAGTCACACTAGCCAATACTGTAAATACCGAATTACAGAAAATATCTACCTGGATGAGGACTAACAAACTTACACTAAACATTGACAAAACCTACTTCATTCAGTTTGGTAACAGAGCTACAGATGTCCCTCTTAACATAATGATAAACGGATCACCTATCACAAAGCTAACAGAGGGAAAATTCTTAGGAATCCACCTTGATAATAGACTCAAATTTCATACACATATACAACAAATTTCTAAGAAAATTTCCAAGATTGTAGGCATACTATCGAAGATACGGTACTATGTTCCACAGTCAGCCCTCCTGGCCCTATATCACTCTCTTATTTACCCCTATCTCACCTACGGAATTTGTGCATGGGGCTCAACAACAATTAACCATCTCAGACCACTAATTACCCAACAAAAGGCTGCAGTTAGAATGATAACAAATTCTCACTACAGGCAGCACACTCCACCAATATTCAATACACTAAACCTACTCACCATACAAAACATCCATACTTATTACTGCACCTATTACATACATAGAACACTTAACTCTGATATTAACCCTCCCCTCAAACATCTCCTTGCCAACCTCAACAGAACACATGACCATAACACAAGGCACAGATCACTCTTTGATGTTCCTCGTGTTCATCTCACACTATGCAAAAACTCAATGCACATAAAAGGCCCTAAAATCTGGAATTCATTACCTTTAAACTGCAACATTAACACCCCTCCTGTTTATAAATTCAAGTCTCTACTCAGAGATCACTTACTCACCCAAAACCAAATAAATACTGAATAACTGAACCTTATAAATTGTATATCTTAAATGTTTCTCACAATTATATCACATAAATGTTAAACCTAAAACCGAATCTAACTTTATTATTTTTTAAATACACTACCTAACAGAATCCTTCATATGACTGAATGCAACCATATGACCTGTCTTTGTAATACTCACTTGTGCTTTATAGTAATCTGTTTACATTAATGTTTTATCACTGACTTCATCATTGCTTAGTTAATCTTAAGTTAATTTTAAGCCAGCCCGTAATGCTATGCATAGTATAAGTGGCTTTGGCATGCTGCTCTTATCTGTATTTTTTTGTACCTCTGTATGTGTGCTCAAATTTATAATAAATAAATAAATGAAATCAGTGATAAAACTTTAATGTAAACAGATTACTATAAAGCACAAGTGAGTATTACAAAGACAGGTCATATGGTTGTATGCATTGTTGTACATTCAGTAGAATGGAGTATTCTGTTAGGTAGTGTATTTAAAAAATAATAAAGTTAGATTGGGTTTTAGGTTTAACATTTATGTGATATAATTGTGAGAAACATTTAAGATATACAATTTATAAGGTTCAGTTATTCAGTATTTATTTGGTTTTGGGTGAGTAAGTGATCTTTGAGAAGAGACTTGAATTTATAAACAGGTAGTGTTTCTTTTATATTTACAGGTAATGAATTCCAGATTTTAGGGCCTTTTATGTGCATTGAGTTTTTGCATAGTGTGAGATGGACACGAGGAACATCAAAGAGTGATCTGTGCCTTGTGTTGTGGTCATGTGTTCTGTTGAGGTTGGCAAGGAGATGTTTGAGGGGAGGGTTAATATCAGAGTTAAGTGTTCTATGTATGTAATAGGTGCAGTAATAAGTATGAATGTTTTGTATGGTGAGTAGGTTTAGTGTATTGAATATTGGTGGAGTGTGCTGCCTATAGTGAGAATTTGTTATCATTCTAACTGCAGCCTTTTGTTGGGTAATTAGTGGTCTGAGATGGTTACTTGTTGTTGAGCCCCATGCACAAATTCCATAGGTGAGATAGGGGTAAATAAGAGAGTGATATAGGGCCAGGAGGGCTGACTGTGGAGCATAGTACCGTATCTTCGATAGTATGCCTACAGTCTTGGAAATTTTCTTAGAAATTTGTTGTATATGTGTATGAAATTTGAGTCTATTATCAAGGTGGATTCCTAAGAATTTTCCCTCTGTTAGCTTTGTGATAGGTGATCCGTTTATCATTATGTTAAGAGGGACATCTGTAGCTCTGTTACCAAACTGAATGAAGTAGGTTTTGTCAATGTTTAGTGTAAGTTTGTTAGTCCTCATCCAGGTAGATATTTTCTGTAATTCGGTATTTACAGTATTGGCTAGCGTGACTGGGCTCGGGTGGGAGAAGACGTATGTAGTGTCATCTGCAAATAGTGTGGGTTTGAGTAATTGCGAAGCATTTGGTAGGTCATTTATGTATAGGAGAAAGAGAAGAGGGCCAAGGACACTTCCCTGTGGGACACCAACTGTAATTGGTTGTGCAGAAGAGTTTGCCCCATTTGCATACACATATTGGCTTCTGTTGCTGAGGTATGACTTGAGGTAGTTGAGGGAGTGCCCTCTTATACCATAGTGTGACAATTTTACGTGGAGCAAGTCATGGTTAACTGTATCAAAAGCTTTACGTAAGTCAATGAAGATCCCCAGTGGGACTTCTTTTTTCTCTATTGCAGTGTATATATGTTCTAGCATGTGTATAATAGCATCATTAGTATTTTTATTTGGCCTGAATCCAAATTGGCAGGGGTTGAGTATGTTTTGGGAGATAAGGTAGGAGTAGATTCGTTTATGAATTAATTTTTCGAAGATTTTTGAGAGAGGGTGTAAGTTGGATATTGGCCTATAGTTATTCAACTCTGTTTGGTCTCCTCCTTTGTGGATCGGGGTGACCCTTGCTATTTTGAGTACTGTAGGGAAGGTGGAGGATTCAATGGATTTGTTAAAGAGTGTTGCAATGATTGGTGATAGCACTTGTGACACTTTTTTGTATATAAAGGGTGGTAAGGTATTTAAATCTCCTGCCTTGTTTTTTAGTGTGTTGATAATAAGGGAAACTTCGTATGGGTTAGTTGGAGCTAGGAACAGTGTGTTCGGGTAGTTGCCGGTGAGGTAGTCATTTGGTGGGGTATTATCATTAATAATATTATTATTATTATTATTAATGATAATCTTTATACAAGTACATGATACTACTGATGCAGTCCTGGCTGACATCATTTGCACACTATATAGAAGACCCTGGTTAGGCAGAGTATTTTGTGCAACTTTGGTTAATCTTGACCCCCAGGATGCCACTCACACCAGTAGGTTTATTCATATTCAAGTTTATTCTCTATAGAGATTACAATGCGGGGTTTACATATTATAGGATATTGTGTGGTTTACATATCAAATACTAATTACAAAGAGGGTTACTGTCATGCCTAGCATGACTAAGCATTTTGGGCAGACTGAGATTAATTCAAAACTCTATATTGGTACAGATTATGGAGCATATTGGTATTAAAGCTAAGTAACTGCATTACAGTTCATAAATTTAGCAATGTGAATGGTTTTGTTTTGGTACATTACATAGTTTCTATATTGGAGTATCACAGGCAAACTTATGACTAGTTAAGGTTCATTAGGTAATAGGTGTGCGTATTACATATTTCTATGTTTATAGTCAATTGGGTGAGTGTAAGTGTGAATTGTGGGGACTCACAAATATTGAGGGGAGGTCTAGGTTGTTTTTTATGTGTACCTACTCACTGTTAGGTGAACAGGGGTGGCACCTCTGCTTTTTGCTGTTTTTATTACGTACTTTCTCCAGTAAGTTGTGGTAGTTGCAAGTCGGAGACCGGACACCCAGTTTTCTTTGTATACTGTACGTGATATTGGATATCTCTCTTTTCTCAGCTCCAGAGAGAATACTCCAACTGTTTCAAAGCATTCCCAACAATGGGCTTTTTTTTTATTGAAAACCATGTTGAAAGACCTTTTGGTGTCCCATGGCCTGGTAGGCAACACACTTGCCTCACACACTGAGTGTCTGTGGTTTGATCCCTGACAAGGGTAGAAACATTGGACGTGTTTCCTTTCACCTGCTGTCCCCATTCACCTAGCAAAAAAGTAGGTACCTGGGTGTTAGTTGACTGGTGTGGGTTGCTTCCTGGGGGACAAGATTGAGGACCCCAGTGGAAATAAGACACAGTCCCTTGATAATGCACCACCTTTCTTGGGTTATCCTGGGTGGATAACCCTCCGGGGTTAAAAATCCGAACAAAATCTTTTCCAGTGCTCTGTGAATTTTGGATTTTTATGATTATTATGTATTACATTTTGTGTTATTACATTTATTGGGGGAAGCACTAAACCCATAGGAATTGTATAGTACCCTGGGGAATGGGAGGCAATCAGGTTTGATTCAAGAAAAGGAAAGTTAGGTCCAATTCCTTGGATCAGTAGCCCCTCCCAGCATTAAGGAACCTCCCCTGAGAGGCTAAGATTGTGTAAGTATGTTTAGGCACAGGTACATATAAATACACTTATCATACATAATGTAAATTACTAGGACAACCCAAAAAAAAGTCAAGACGAAGGGACTTTATATTTAGCTACTCGCCTTTTCTTCATGCCCTGCTGTTAATACCCTGTTTGCACTTCTCTGACAGCACTGTCTTTTTAATGCAGATGATATCTATGGCTTTGTATCAAACATGACTATAGTGCAGTGTCCATAATTAGAGTACAGTACAGTACACGTACAGTATTATAGTGCCAGTGAGGGGGACTTGATTGAAGGCATTGAGCATATGCTTCTCTTATTTGGATTAAACCAGAATACCTCCCTTTCCTTCAGGCATTGTATTACCCTAATGACTTTGGCATTCTCATGAAAGTAATAATAATACTGTAGCACATTTTTGTCTTGTGTCATACTCTGCTGAATGATCCATGGGAACAATAATTTTCAATATTATAGGTAGTAGGTTGGTAGACAGCAACCACCCAGGGAAGTACTACCGTCCTGCCAGATGACTGTGAAACAGAAACCTGTAACTGTTTTGCATGATGGTAGGATTGCTGTTTTCTTTTTCTGTCTCATAAACATGCTAGATAACAGGGATATCTTGCTACTCCTACTTACACTTTGGTCACACTTCACAGACACGCACATGCATATATATATATACATACATCTAGGTTTTTCTCCTTTTTCTAAATAGCTCTTGTTCTTCTTTATTTCTTCTATTGTCCATGGGGAAGTGGAAAAGAATCTTTCCTCCGTAAGCCATGCGTGTCGTATGAGGCGACTAAAATGCCGGGAGCAATGGGCTAGTAACCCCTTCTCCTGTAGACATTTACTAAAAAAGAGAAGAAGAAAAACTTTATAAAACTGGGATGCTTAAATGTGCGTGGATGTAGTGCAGATGACAAGAAACAGATGATTGCTGATGTTATAAATGAAAAGAAGTTGGATGTCCTGGCCCTAAGCGAAACAAAGCTGAAGGGGGTAGGGGAGTTTCAGTGGGGGGAAATAAATGGGAATAAATCTGGAGTATCTGAGAGAGTTAGAGCAAAGGAAGGGGTAGCAGTAATGTTGAATGATCAGTTATGGAAGGAGAAAAGAGAATATGAATGTGTAAATTCAAGAATTATGTGGATTAAAGTAAAGGTTGGATGCGAGAAGTGGGTCATAATAAGCGTTTATGCACCTGGAGAAGAGAGGAATGCAGAGGAGAGAGAGAGATTTTGGAAGATGTTAAGTGAATGTATAGGAGCCTTTGAACCAAGTGAGAGAGTAATTGTGGTAGGGGACCTGAATGCTAAAGTAGGAGAAACTTTTAGAGAGGGTGTGGTAGGTAAGTTTGGGGTGCCAGGTGTAAATGATAATGGGAGCCCTTTGATTGAACTTTGTATAGAAAGGGGTTTAGTTATAGGTAATACATATTTTAAGAAAAAGAGGATAAATAAGTATACAAGATATGATGTAGGGCGAAATGACAGTAGTTTGTTGGATTATGTATTGGTAGATAAAAGACTGTTGAGTAGACTTCAGGATGTACATGTTTATAGAGGGGCCACAGATATATCAGATCACTTTCTAGTTGTAGCTACACTGAGAGTGAAAGGTAGATGGGATACAAGGAGAATAGAAGTATCAGGGAAGAGAGAGGTGAAGGTTTATAAACTAAAAGAGGAGGCAGTTAGGGTAAGATATAAACAGCTATTGGAGGATAGATGGGCTAATGAGAGCATAGGCAATGGGGTCGAAGAGGTATGGGGTAGGTTTAAAAATGTAGTGTTAGTGTTCAGCAGAAGTTTGTGGTTACAGGAAAGTGGGTGCGGGAGGGAAGAGGAGCGATTGGTGGAATGATGATGTAAAGAGAGTAGTAAGGGAGAAAAAGTTAGCATATGAGAAGTTTTTACAAAATAGAAGTCATGCAAGGAGGGAAGAGTATATGGAGAAAAAGAGAGAGGTTAAGAGAGTGGTGAAGCAATGTAAAAAGAGAGCAAATGAGAGAGTGGGTGAGATGTTATCAACAAATTTTGTTGAAAATAAGAAAAAGTTTTGGAGTGAGATTAACAAGTTAAGAAAGCCTAGAGAACAAATGGATTTGTCAGTTAAAAATATGAGAGGAGAGTTATTAAATGGAGAGTTAGAGGTATTGGGAAGATGGAGGGAATATTTTGAGATTGTTAAATGTTGATGAAGATAGGGAAGCTGTGATTTCGTGTATAGGACAAGGAGGAATAACATCTTGTAGGAGTGAGGAAGAGCCAGTTGTGAGTGTGGGGGAAGTTCGTGAGGCAGTAGGTAAAATGAAAGGGGGTAAGACAGCCGGGATTGATGGGATAAAGATAGAAATGTTAAAAGCAGGTGGGGATATAGTTTTGGAGTGGTTGGTGCAATTATTTAATAAATGTATGGAAGAGGGTAAGGTACCTAGGGATTGGCAGAGAGCATGCATAGTTCCTTTGTATAAAGGCAAAGGGGATAAAAGAGAGTGCAAAAATTATAGGGGGATAAGTCTGCTGAGTATACCTGGTAAAGTGTATGGTAGAGTTATTATTGAAAGAATTAAGAGTAAGACGGAGAATAGGATAGCAGATGAACAAGGAGGCTTTAGGAAAGGTAGGGGGTGTGTGGACCAGGTGTTTACAGTGAAACATATAAGTGAACAGTATTTAGATAAGGCTAAAGAGGTCTTTGTGGCATTTATGGATTTGGAAAAGGCGTATGACAGGGTGGATAGGGGGGCAATGTGGCAGATGTTGCAAGTGTATGGTGTAGGAGGTAGGTTACTGAAAGCAGTGAAGAGTTTTTACGAGGATAGTGAGGCTCAAGTTAGATTTAGATTTTAGATTTTGCCACCGAAGTGGCTAGTTTATTGTGCACCCCATATCCATCCTGTGGACGGTAGCGCGAGAGCATGTGGATACACAAAAGGCCTAGGAACTAGACCCCAAAGGGTTAACAGGAATACATATGGATTTATATCTACATATCTATAGTTCACTTATCTGTTACAAGCAAATTTAGGAAATTTGCTTAGTATATCTGGTATCTTATTTTCATTAATAAGATATCTTGACATGTCACATAGGTTATTATACTGTCTGTCGCTGTATTCCTCAATAAGTGGACAATTAAGCACATAGTGTTCAAGAGAGTGACCATATGCCTGATCACATAATTTACATTTAGTTTGATCATCATCTGTGTGTCTCCCAAACTGCCAGAAGTACTTGTAACCAAGCCTAAGCCTGGCCACTACAACATCAGTCAGTCTGTTCACATTGCAAGTTGCTCCATAAACATACTTATCTACGTTCATGTTATCATAGTGGGTTATAGATCTACTCAAGCTAGAGGCTCAAGTTAGAGTATGTAGGAAAGAGGGAATTTTTTTCCCAGTAAAAGTAGGCCTTAGACAAGGATGTGTGATGTCACCGTGGTTGTTTAATATATTTATAGATGGGGTTGTAAGAGAAGTAAATGCGAGGGTCTTGGCAAGAGGCGTGGAGTTAAAAGATAAAGAATCACACACAAAGTGAGAGTTGTCACAGCTGCTCTTTGCTGATGACACTGTGCTCTTGGGAGATTCTGAAGAGAAGTTGCAGAGATTGGTGGATGAATTTGGTAGGGTGTGCAAAAGAAGAAAATTGAAGGTGAATACAGGAAAGAGTAAGGTTATGAGGATAACAAAAAGATTAGGTGATGAAAGATTGAATATCAGATTGGAGGGAGAGAGTATGGAGGAGGTGAATGTATTCAGATATTTGGGAGTGGACGTGTCAGCGGATGGGTCTATGAAAGATGAGGTGAATCATAGAATTGATGAGGGGAAAAGAGTGAGTGGTGCACTTAGGAGTCTGTGGAGACAAAGAACTTTGTCCTTGGAGGCAAAGAGGGGAATGTATGAGAGTATAGTTTTACCAACGCTCTTATATGGGTGTGAAGCATGGGTGATGAATGTTGCAGCGAGGAGAAGGCTGGAGGCAGTGGAGATGTCATGTCTGAGGGCAATGTGTGGTGTGAATATAATGCAGAGAATTCGTAGTTTGGAAGTTAGGAGGAGGTGCGGGATTACCAAAACTGTTGTCCAGAGGGCTGAGGAAGGGTTGTTGGGGTGGTTCGGACATGTAGAGAGAATGGAGCGAAACAGAATGACTTCAAGAGTGTATCAGTCTGTAGTGGAAGGAAGGCGGGGTAGGGGTCGGCCTAGGAAAGGTTGGAGAGAGGGGGTAAAGGAGGTTTTGTGTGCGAGGGGCTTGGACTTCCAGCAGGCATGCGTGAGCGTGTTTGATAGGAGTGAATGGAGACAAATGGTTTTTAATACTTGACGTGCTGTTGGAGTGTGAGCAAAGTAACATTTATGAAGGGGTTCAGGGAAACCGGCAGGCCGGACTTGAGTCCTGGAGATGGGAAGTACAGTGCCTGCACTCTGAAGGAGGGGTGTTAATGTTGCAGTTTAAAAACTGTAGTGTAAAGCACCCTTCTGGCAAGACAGTGATGGAGTGAATGATGGTGAAAGTTTTTCTTTTTCGGGCCACCCTGCCTTGGTGGGAATCGGCCAGTGTGATAATAAATAATAAATAAATATTATTATTATTTCTATTATTATTATTAGTAGTAGTATTTTTATTGTTACAGATATTATTTATTAATTTTTATTGTTAATAAAGCACAGCATCCCCTCACTTAACAGAGTTCCTTTCCTAAGACCTCATTGGTAAACGAATTTGTCACTAAGTGAGGAGCATACTATAATGGATTTATGTCAGCCATCTTTGATAGTGTTTTAATGTCACCTTTGCACCATTTATAACATTTCTAGTATATTTTTAAATGTTTATACAGTAGTATACTGTATATATTAATAAACAGAATAGAGGAAATCAGCTCTAATATACAGTGGACCCTCGACATTCGATACTAATCCGTTCCTGAGAGCTATCGAATGTCGAAAATATCGAGAGTCGAATTAATTTTCCCCATAAGAAATAATGGAAATCAAATTAACCCTTTGACTGTCGCAACCCCCAATCCTGAGGTGTCTCCTGGTGTCGCAAAATTTAAAAAAAAAAAAAATTATTTTTTCTTATGAAATGATAGAGAATCTTTTCCCGATTGTAATGACACCAAAAAAAAACAAAATTTGATGGAAGACTGACGGAATTATGCTCTCGCGAAGTTAGCGACCTCGGCGCTGTCTACAAATCGGCGATTTCGCCCACTTTGAGCCCAATTTTCGGCTAATTTCTTTGTTCCAGTCGCCCAAACTCATAGCTATTTCTTTAGAACTCCATTTTTTCTATCGATAGAGTACAAGAAATTGCCCATTTACCGATTTCAACTACCTAATAATGTGGTCAGAAATTTGCAATTTGGCCAATTTCACGAAAACTAAAAAATATGGCAATTTCAAAATAAGGTCCAGAATGAACAATGCAGACATTCCCGGCTCTAAAATAAAATTTTCTTTGTTCATCAGTCATGTCTCAAGACCCCTCTGATATTACTCTTGGTTTCTATTTTCGATTTTTATTCAAACAAAAAATAGAAGACTTACTATTATGCAGACTACTGCAATACTGTAATAATTGTATAAATAACATCAACCCATTCATGACTGCATATTAGAATGGCTAGTTGGACATTTATTGGACAATGGCATCAATTGTTTACTTTTGAACATTGGCAAAAATCAAACATTTCCCCTATTTTGAGCTCCATTTCTAGGTTTTTTATAGTAAAATCAATCAAAATCACCTCTATTTCTATAATATGTTTTCCATTCTATCAAATGAGACCAAGAAAACGAGAATACAATCATAAATACTATACGAAAATAGACCACAAAGTCGGCATTTTAATTAAAAAAAGCGGTCAGAGTTTTTTTTTCTCATTATGTACTGCGTGCTCCAGGATTTTTTTTATATGGTGCACACTGACCACAAAGACCCATTCTCTCACATGTGGGCCTACCAGCTTTCTCCTGCTTGATTTGAAGCCGCTAGAATTTATGAGTATATATACGTCAAACACGGTACCTCGTAAGACGTATATATACGGCCGCGACAGTCAAAGGGTTAATCCATGTTAGACACAAAAGTATGAAAAAAAAAAAATTACCACATGAAATATTAAGTTTAATGGAATAGAATAATTGCAATAACAACAATAACAATAGATTAATAACAATAGAATAATTAACACTTACCTTTAACCCTTTGAGGGTCCATCCCATAGATCTACGGCTTTACGTTCAGGGTCCAAACCATAGATCTACGTCATGAGCTCAGCTCACTCTGATAAACTGTGAGTGGTACATTTGGGCCTAGATATGAGAGAATACATCTATGTGGTATGTGTGCACCACATAAAACAGATCCTGCAGCACGCTGTGTATAATGAGAGAAAAAAACAAATCATGATTTTTCGATTAAAACAGCGACTTTGCAGTGTTTTTTCATATGTTTTTTATAGTTTCTATTTGCGATTTCTTGGTCTCAATTGATAAAATGGAAGACATATTACAGAAATAGAGATGATTTTGATTGGTTTTCACACTGGAAATGGCTTGAAACTGAGCTCAAAGTAGCAGAAATGTTAAATTTTTGCCGATATTCGAGAGTAAACAAACGACCTCACACGTCTAATACACGCCAACTGGTGGGTCTAATATGCATTCACAAATATGGTGATGATATTTATACAATTATTACAGTATTGCATAACAGTAAATCTTCTATTTTTTGGTGTGAATAAAAATTCATTATGTGAATAAAAAATCAAAATGGAATTTATTTGTAAAGCCTCAAAACGTAACTAATGAACAGAGGAAATGTTAGTTTAGTTCCAGGAATACCTACATTGTTTATTCTGGACCCTATTTTGAAATTGGAATATTTTGAACTTTGTGTTAAATTGGCCAAATTAACAATTTCCGATCACTTTAATTTGTAGTTGAAACAGTTGACTTGGCGATTTCTTGTGCTCAATCGATAGAATAGAAGTAATACTAGTGAAATAGCTAAGAATTTGGTTGATTGGAATAATGTAATTGGCCTAAAATGGGAGTCAAAGTCGGCAAAATCGCCGATTCGTAAATATCGCTGACACATCAAAATTCGCGAGAGCATAATTTCTTCAATTTTACATCAAATTTCGTACTTTTTGTTTTATTACCTTCACAAAAAGATTCTCTACCATTTCATAAGAAAAAATAACAAATTTTTTTTTTTTAAATTCTTGGACACGGGCACCACTTCAGATTTGGGCCTTGGACCCTGAAGGGGTTAATAAAGATCTGGTGATGATTGATGGGATGGGAGGAGGGGAGAGTGTGGATGGTGTTAGTGTTTAGCAGGGGAATCCCCTTCCATTAGGACTTGAACTGGCAGCCTCACCATGCCTTACCACACTGTGTATGCCACTACGATTCTTAAATCTTTCAAACCAACCTTTGCTGGCCTTAAATTCACTCACATCACCACTAGTTGCAGGCAATTTCTTTACCAAATCATCATGCACTCCGACACACACACTCCACTTTCGTACTTTATAATTATCTCTTTCTTCATTTCAATAGTCATTAGCACCTTTTTTCTCGAAGGGTTGGCACTAGAAGCTTTCTCGGGGCCCATGGTTACTTATTTTGCAGAAACAAGCACCAAAAACAGTGATAATATGGATAATATGGAATGTACCGAATGTATCCTTAGATGCACGCACACTGGCTGGCTTGTAAACACTGGCACACACGGTGCAGTTCAGACCACACGTGGACACGTCTCATACGAATTGTATCGGATGTCGGGTTTTCGATTGAATGTTGAGGCAAAATTTTTGCGTTAAAATGCATCGAATGTCGGATTTATCGAATGTCGGGGGTTAACTGTACATTATTTAGGTATGCATACTGGTCAGAGAGCCCGTCATAAGTCTGAGTCGTTGGTGAATGAGTACATCACTAAGTGAGGAGAGGCTGTATTTGCTACAAAGACTTCACTTGTGATTTATTAAGAGGTGTAGAAACAGTACTATCTTTACAGTAATGTAGATACTGACCTGTAATTGATATTAACTGAATTTTAATGAGAATTTTGACAAGTTGCCTCTTATGAATTTTCTTTAATTTTTAGGCATTTATATGAGCGACAAGCGAAATACATTTTATCAACATTGTATTGAAATTGCTTTCATTATAACACAGTAAATATAAAATAAGGTGGGAAAAATTGGTCTTTCCTAGAAGAAATAGATTTTCAAAAGCTGTATGTTTTATATTCATAAGAGGCAGCTGAAGTAAATACACAAGGATTTTGCTTATTTTTTCGTAAACTAAATTTATCTTGACTTAATAAATTGTAACAGTTATTCAGAGATTATTCATTAGCTACTTTTGCTATAATTGTTGCATCCGATTTTAACTTCTCTTGGATCATATTAAGTAGAATGCAATTCTGTGACGATACTAAAATGGCTAGGGCTAAGTTTATGGGTTTTGTTCACTACTGGTAGTTTAGATAAAATGAACAACTTATATGTCATCAGATAAGATTGAGTGCATAAAAGTTTTGGTAAACCCAATCCTAGTGAAATCTTTGCCCAGTAAAATATAAATTGGCTCGTCTTGTGCCAATCCTGTCTCTTACTGATGATGTACTTTTAAAGCAATTCCACAGTGAAGGATGATATTTTAACTGCCATATTTACTACAGTAGTACCCACTGGCACTTGATACTTTATATGAGACTTGCTCATGCCCTAATCTGTCTAGTGCCAGTAGATGAAATTCTTGGGCATTATGGATGGCTTGGAGGCAATTAGAAATGAGGGTGTGACATATTTTACATCAAAAAGGACAAAGGTAAAAAAACAATAACTATTTCCACATTGTCTGAAACCCTTAAATTGTGCAAATGTATTTTTTCAATAAGATTTAAGGTAACATTGTTATAGAAGACTACAAAATGTAATTGAGCTTAAAGAGAGACAGTGAAAATGATCACGTAATTGTGTGTAACGTGTTACAGACTGTCCAGTAGATCACTTGTGACTAAGTTTTGTGATGAATGGTTTGAAAAACCGACAAGTTGAAGATTGAGACACTTATGCAGCATATGGGAATCTTTATTCAGGAAACGTTTCGCCACACAGTGGCTTCATCAGTCCAATACAAAGAGGAAGGCGTAAGGAGAGGAGGAGTATGAGGAAATCAGTCCCTCAGCCTGGAGTCAATGTGTTCAGTCCATCAATCTTGTAGAATGTACATTCTACAAGATTGATGGACTGAACACATCGACTCCAGGCTGAGGGACTGATTACCTCATACTCCTCCTCTTTTTTTTTTTTTTTTTTTTTTTTTTTTTTTTTTTTTTTTTTTTTTTTTTTTACACAGGGTTTGACAAGGTTAAGGATCCCTAGCTTTATTGACAGCTATATTACAGGTTAAGGATTCCTAACTTTATTGGCAAGCTAAGAGCTGTTACCTACATCAGCTCATTTGAAAGCATTTTTATTGTTATGAGACATACAAGTACGGAACAGGATGAAGTTGGAGCCATCTGTGGGCCAGCATTTTCATTTGATCAACTGACTTTATCTCGTTGACATCATTATGCTGTACGAATGTGTTCCATACTCGAGTCATCCTGGGTATGTATGATCTCAGATGGAGTGATGTTCTGGAGAAGGGTACAGCCAGAGTGAAGTTGCTGCTTTCTGCCTGTCTTGTGGCATAAAAGCTTGTTCACGCTGTCCTCGAAGTGGATCCAAGTGTGGTATTTTGACAATATTGGCCTTGTACATAACAGTAAGGGCACCCACATCCCTCCTATGTTGAAGGCTCTGCTGAAATGACAGATCTATCCAGGATGGGTCCAGGCGAGAGATGAGATGTCTTGCTCTGTTCTCTACTCTGTCAAGCAGTCGCAGATGAGAGGGGGGGGCAGGCAAACCAAGAAAGTGGAGCATACTCAAGGTGTGAGCGTACTTGTGCCTCGTACAGGATCTTGCAACCCCTACTGTCAAGCAGATGCGAGATACGGCGAAGTGCTGTAAGCTTCCTGGCTGCCTTGTTTGCAAGATTTACAACATGGTTCTTCATGGACTGATGAAGCCACTGTGGCGAAACGTTTCCTGAATAAAGATTCCCATATGCTGCATAAGTGTCTCAATCTTCACTAAGTTTTGTGTTCATATAATGAGGTGCTTTGATGATTTTCACTTATAATGATAGATAGATTTTGATCATTTTGTGCTCAGCATTTGCCAGATCCTCAGTAATGAAAATCTTTTAAAATTATATACTTACACAGGTGCTCCTCAGTTTATGATGGGATTACATTCCGACCAACTCATCATAAGTTAAAAACATCATAAGTCTGACATGAATGTGATATGCTAAATAAATAAATAAATATATTAACTACTGTCACTGAATACAAGTTACAGACTTGCCACCTTCATGGTGGGTAATTAAGTTTCCTCTCTAAACTAATTTCTTTTGAAATATTGCAAGTCAAACCATTGTAAGTCGAGGAACCCCTGTGTATATATATATTTTAAGTTCTGATTGTAATACAGTATTATATGGCGAGAAAGTGCCTTATTATAAATTAATGCAAAATATGGTGTACTATTTGTATATACGGTACTAGGGGTATGCCATGTGTAAAAGTATCAGTGGGTATTGGCTAAGTTTGATTGCATCAGTATTGTCCTAAAATTGAGTATCAGTATTAGCAAAACTTTTGGTATCATCCCATCCCTAGTATATACCCAAGTCTTAATTACATTAACATTATTTCCTTAGGTTGATGACTATTAGAGATACCCTTTTTTCAGGCCAGAGTATGGAGGATTCTGGAAGTGTGCACAAGTTGGTGGCATGTACATGCTCACACAACTTTGCAAGATGCTCCTACTTGCAACATTCTTTCCAACATCAGATGGCCCACCTGAAACTGCAAGCTTGGCAACGGTAATATTATTGTTTTAATAGTTTTTATGCAATCAAAAAAGGATTAAAAGAGGAGATTTATGTTTTCCATTTTTATAACTAGAATTTACATTTTTTACTTGGTTACATTTTAAATACAGATTTTTTTCTTTAAAAAATTCTCCTTTGTATCAGGGCTTTAATTTTCACGTAGTATTTATAGACATTTTCTTCATTTGAGGTGCTGTACTATATATGCAGAACCTTGTGTGCCTTTCCATTAATAGCACGTGTTCAGCTTGCCTAGTGTGCTAAAGTTCTTTGAGCAAGGTACAGGAACACTTTTGGGTATACTACATTATTATGGAATCTGTTGAAACTGGGGAAATAAGATAAGTGTACTGAAAGAGTACACATTACAGAAATGATGTTTTGATGCAGTATAGTGAAATGCTGTAAGACAAATGACTGACAGTCATGCAACTCTTTGCTCATTTATTCACTTTTTTCAGGAATTGGTGAAAACAACAGTAGACTTTGGGGATGTGATGGGTCTTAGCATCGTAATGGGTCGAGTGCCAGGGGCAGGACACATTAAAATATTGATTACTGGCCTAGGATGGGCTGCTGCAGACCTCCTCCTGACTCGGGCTCTTCCACTTTGGGTTGGTGCCCGTGGCTTGGAATTTGATTGGAAATACATTCAGATCAGTCTGGATGCTAACATAAGTCTGGTAAGGCACTTGAAATTTCTATGTTTAAAAGATTGTTGTTGTTTAAATTACTTATCTTAGTAGTTAACATCATATAGATTAAGACAGAGGTATTTATAGCAGGTGGGGACATATAGTTTTGGGGTGGCTGGTGAGTTTATAAATGATATACATGAAAGAAGGGATGGCACCTATAAAAGGACAAGTGAGAATTTTTAGAATTACATATAGGAGAATAAATCTGTCAAGTATGCCACTTAGTGTATGGAAGAATTATTATATAAAGAGAGAGAGAGAGAGAGATAAGGGTAAGATAGAAAGTTGGCCTGCAGAGGAACAAGGATGATTTAGGAAGGGTAGGGGATGTATAGACAAGTGTTTACATTGAAGCATATAACTGAACAATGCTTAGGTAAAGGTAAGGAACTGTACCATTAATGGATTTAGAAAATGCATATGATTGGGTGGATAGGGGAGCAGAGTGGCAGATATTAAAAATGTATGGAATAGAAATTTTTTTATGTGGATAGTGAGGCACAGGTGAAGGTATGTTGGAGGTGGGGGGGATTATTTCTCATTAACCCTTTGAGGGTCAAGAGGCCCTCTCCTAAACTTGTTCTCAGGGTTGAAAATTTTTCAAAAGAAAAAAAATTATTTTTTCTTATGAAATAATCTTTTTCCGATCATACCCATCGGCGATTTCACCCACTTTAAAGCCCTATTTTCGGCCAATTCCAATGTACCAGTCGACAAAAATTATAACTATTTCACTAGAACTCCACTTTTTCTATCAAATGATTACAAAAAACTACCCATTTACCAGTTTCAACTATCCAGTAAGGTGGTCAGAAATTGGCAATTTTGCCAATTTCACACAAATTTCAAAAAATGCCAATTTCCAGATAGGGTCCAGAATAAACAAGACAGACGTTCCTGGCACTAAAATAACATTTTCTCTGTTCATTAGTCACATCCCCAGGCCCCTCTTACATTTCTTTTGCTTTCCACTTTGAATTTTTATTCTCACAAAAAAACAGAAGATTTGCTGTTATGAAGACTACTGCATTAGTGTAGAAATGGTATAAATAATATCAGCGCACTTGTGAAAGAATATCAGACTCGCCAGTTGATGTGTATTGGACGCATGGCATGATTTGTTTACTTTTGAACTTTGGCAAAAATCGAATGTTTCTGTTGCTTTGAGCTCAATATCAAGGTACTTTTCATTGTGAAACCAATCAAAATTGTCTCAATTTCTGTAATATGTCTTCCATTCTGTAAAATGAGACCAGGAAAGCTAGAATACAACCAAAATTGCTGTTTTAAACCAAAAACACGGTCGGAGTTTTTTTTTTCTCGTTATGCACTGTGTCCTGCAGGATTTTTTTATACTGTGCACACTGACCATATAGACCCATTCTTTCATATGTAGGCCTACCAGCTTTCTCTCACTAGATTTGAAGGCACTAGAATTTATGCGTTCTAGTACGGCACCAACCTTCCTGTGCAAGCCGTACTAGTACGGCACCAACCCTGGTGTGCAAGCCGTACTAGTACGGCACCAACCCTGAAAGGGTTAAAATTAGGCCTTATGGATATGTGATGTCACCATGGTTCTTTAACATATTTGAAGACAAGTGGTTTTTATGGCTTCACATGCCATTGGAGGGTGAGCAAGGTACCATTTACGAGATGCTACCAAAAAGTTCCTGGGCTACCATGAAAAAATATATAGGCATATCTAATCACCAAGTTGAAGCTGCCTCCTCCGGCAGCTTCAACATTTCTGGAACTCTTCTCTCCTAATGGTGTCTAGTGTGGCCTGCAATTCTGCTTGAATCTCCTTGTTTTTAAAATGCCACCCCTTGAATGTCATTTTTATTTTTGGGATGAGAAAAGTTGCAGATCTAGGAAGTAGGGAGGGTGGGGAAATGACCACCATGTTTTTGACCAAAAATCAATGGTCTCTCTGGTCTGAGTCAGCAAGTGGGGCACAAATTTTGCAGCTACTCACCTCATGCTCAAATTTTCAGTCAAAATGCTCTGAAACAACCCATAAGAAATTCTTGTAGTATCTCCAATATCCTGGATTCTCTGATAAGTCTTCATGAATAGCCCTCCTCACTTTTTCAATGTTGGCATCTGTTTTTAACATTGCAGGACGGCCAGGGCATCATCATCCTCAACTGATGTTCGTCCAGCTTTGAATCAAGAAAACTATTCAAAACAATGTGTCCAACCCATTGCTCTGTCACCAGTTGTTACTGGTGAAGCATTTTGTTTCACTAGTCATTTTATTTATTATATTAACACATCGGCCATTTCCCACCAATGTAGGGGGGCCCAAAAAAGAAAAACTATCACCATCATTCACTCCATCACTGTCTTGCCAGAGGCGCACTTACGCTACAGTTATAAAACTGCAACATTAACACCCCTCCCTCAGAGTGCAGGCACTGTACATCCCATCTCCAGGAATCAAGTCTAGCCTGCCGGTTTCCCAGAATCCATGAATACTACCCTGCTCACACTCCAGCAGCACGTCAAGTCCTAAAAAGCATTGGTCTCCATTCGCTCCTACCTAGCATGCTCACACATGCTTGCGGAAGTCCAAGCCCCTCACACACAAAACCACCTTTACCCCCTCCCTCCAGCCTTTCTTAGGCCAACCTCTACCCCGCCTTCCCTCCACTACAGATTTATACACTCTCGAAGTCATTCTATTTTGTTCCAACCTGTCTACATGTCTGAACCATCTCAACAACCGCTCCTCAGCCCTCTGGATAATAGTTTTGGCAGTTCTGCACCTCCCCCTAATTTCCAAACTACGAATTTTCTGCATTATATTCACACCACACATTGCCCTTAGACACAACATCTCCACTGCCTCCAACCTTCTTGTTGCAGCATTCACCACCCATGCTTCACACCCATTTAAGAGCGTTGGTATAACTATACTTTCATACATTCCCCTCTTTGCTTCCATGGACAAAGTTCTTTGTCTCCACGAACTCCTCAGTGCACCATTCACCTTTTTCCCTACATCAGTTCTACGATTCATCTCATCTTTCATAGCCCCATCTGCTGACACGTCCACTCCTAAATATCTGAATACATTCATTCACCTTCTCAATATTCTCCTTCCAATCTGAGATCCTATCTTTTATTACCTAATTTTTTTGTTATCCTCATCACCTTATTCTTTCCTATATTCACTTTTAATTTTCTTCTTTTACATACCCTACCAAACTCATCCATCAACCTCTGCAACTTCTTTTCAGAATCTCCCAAAAGCAGTGTCATCAGCAAAGAGCAACTGTGACAGCTCCCACTTTGTGTTATATTCTTAATCTTTGAACCCCACACCTCTTGCCAACACCCCATCTATAAATATATTGAACAACCATGATGACATCGTACATTCTTATCTAAGGCCTTTTACTGGAAAATAATCTCCCTCTCTCCTACATATTCTAACCTGAGCCTCACTATCCTCGTAATAACTTTTCACTGCTTTCAATGACTAACCTACCTATTCTATACATTTGTAACGTCTGCCATATTGCCCCTCTATCTACCCTGGCCTAGGCCTTTTTCAAATCCATAAATGCTACAAAAACCTCTTTACCCATATCTAAATACTGTTTACCTATATGTTTCATTGTAAACATTTGGTCTACACACCCCCCTACCCTTCCTAAAGCCTCCTTGTTCATCTGTTATCCTACTCTCCATCTTACTCTTAATTCTTTCAATAATAACTCTACCATACACTTTACCAGGTATACTCAACAGACTTCTATAATTTTTGCACTCTCTTTTGTCCCCATTGCCTTTATACAAAGGAACTATGCATGCTCTCTGCCAATCCCTAGGTACTTGACCCTCTTCCATATATTTATTAAATAAAAGTACCAACCACTCCAAAACTATATCCCCACCTGTTTTTAACATTTCTCCCATCAATCCCAGCTGCCTTACCCCTTTTCATTCTACCTACTGCCTCACGAACTTCCCCCACACTCACAACTTGCTCCTCCTCGCTCCTACAAGACGTTTCCAGCCATTTTTCCAAGCTTGAAACAGGATTTCACACACCATTTCTTTTAAAGATTCCATTCTGGTACACACAAAAAAAATGCAATAACATGCTGACAACAAGACAAAAAATGCCCGTCTAACCTCAACAGAATGACTGACCACACTGAAACTTGCCATGCTGCTTCACAAAGGAGTGCCTATGCCACTGCCATATTTCACTCAGGAATCATGTGAAAATTCAAATATGGGAACTTTTTGATAGCACCTTGTATGAAGGTGTTCAGGGTAATCTGTTTGGTGTTTTTTTATTAAGTGTGACTGTGAAATAAGTCACCATGGACCCCAAGAAAGTTCCTAGTAAAGTTCCTTTGGTAAAGAAAGTGAGAAACATGATGGAATTTAAGAAGGAAGTACAGTGGTCCCTCGTTTTTCGTAATTAATCTGTTCCTGGAGGAGCTACTATAAACGAAATTTACGATTTGCGAATCAATTTTCCCCATAAGAAATAATGTAAATACAATTAATCCGTTCCTGACACCCAGAAGTATTAAAACAAAAAATTTTTTTTACATGAAGTATACATGTAGTACATAAACAATACAATGGGAAATGATGAATGAAACATTAACAGCATAACACTTACCTTTATTGGAGATTCTTCTTAGTGTATGGGAGACTGGAGGAGGAGAGTGGATTGTTTGTAGTTTGGAAGGGGAATCCCCTTCCAGCAACACCTCGGGTACCAATTGCTTTTCTGGGGTTGCTTGTCTTCTCTGTTTCTTAATGCCACTAGGACCACCTTGAGAGTCACTGGAGTCCTGTCTCGCAAATTAACTGTGGAGAGAGCTCTGTTTCTGGCATCTCTTTAACACTTCTCTAAAATGGCCCAAGACTTTGTCACTGTACATGTTGCCAACATGGCTTGCAACAACCTTGTTAGGGTGATGTTTCTGCATAAAGCTTTCTATCTTACCCCACATAGTAAAAATCTCTCTAATTTCTGAAGAAGGCACCTTCTTCCATCTCTCTTCCTCCTCCTCTGCAGCAAGATTCTGAGCTGCGATCTGTTGCTCTTCCTGCTGAAGCTCTTGCAGCTCCTCAGTGGTGAGCTCTTCGTTGTGGTCTTCCACCAATTCTTCCATATCCTCCAAACTCACATCCAACCCCATGGAACTCCCCAGTGCCACAATTGATTTTACAACAGACATAGGCTCATCAGGGTCAGTCCCAAACTCTTCAAAATCCCTCTTGTCGACACAATCTGGCCACAATTTTCAATCGTATTTCTCACCTTCTTTACCACAGGCTTGGCACTAGGAGCTTTCTTTGGAGCCATGGTAGTTATTTAGTACTTGCAAGCACTAAAATAAATGGAATATTATGAAATATTTCGCTGGAGCATGTGAGGGGACTTTCGCTCACTGGTAAACAATGCCAGACTGGCTGACGCCACGGCTCACGCCGTGGGTTCGCGTCCCAGACGAACTACGATTCGCGAGTCAACCTATGAAAAGCGAATCCATGTTTATACGAAAATACCCCTCTGATTGGCGAAATTTATGATTGCCGAGAACTACGAAAAGCGAGGGACCACTGTAATAGAAAAATATGAGAGTGGTGTTCAGGTGTTGGAACTTGCCAGGATGTATGGCAAAAACAAATTAATAATCACTTCTATCCTGGCAAAGAAAGAACAAATCAAGGAAGCTGATGTGGCTTGCTTATTAACCCTTTGAGGGTCGACAGGCCCTCTCCGAGACTCGTTCTCAGGGTCGGCCAAATTTAAAAAAAAAAAAAAAAATTCTTATGAAAAGATAGAGAATCTTTTCCCAATCATAATGACACCAAAAGTATGAAATTTGATGGAAAACTTGCGGAATTATGCTCTCGCGAAGTTAGCGGTCTCGGCGATTTTGCCCACTTTGAGCCCCATTTTCGGCCAATTCCACTGTACTAGTCGACAAAAAACATGAATATTTCGCTAGAACTCCATCGAATGAGTGCAAAAAACCACCCATTTACCAATTTCAACTATCCAGTACAGTGGTCAGAATTTAGCAATTTTGCCAATTTCACACAAATTTCAAAAGATGCCAATTTCTGAATAGGGTCCAGAATAAACAAGAAAGACATTCCTGGCACTAAAATGACATTTCCTCTGTTCATTAGTCACGTCTCAAGGCCCCTCTTACATTGGTTTGCTTTCCACTTCGAATTTTATTCTCACAAAAAATAGAAGATTTACTGTTATGCAAACTACTGCATTAGTGTAAAAAATGGTATAAATAATAATGGAGCACTTGCAAAAGAATATTAGACTCACCAGTTGACGTGTATTGGACACTTGGCATGATTTGTTTACTTTTGTACTTTGGTAAAAATCAAACATTTCTGCTACTTAGAGCTCAATTTCAAGGTACTTTTCATTGTAAAACCAGTCAAAATCATCCCAATTTCTGTAATATGTCTTCCATTCTATAAAATGAGACCAAGAAAACTAGAATACAACAATAAATACCATACGAAAATACAGTGCAAAGTCGCTGTTTTATTCCAAAAAAAACGGTCAAATTTTTTTTTTTTCTCTCATTATGCACTGTGTGCTGCAGGATTTTTTTTTATACTGTGCACACTGACCACATAGACCCATTCTTTCATATGTAGGCCTACCAGCTTTCTCCCACTAGATTTGAGGGCGCTAGAATTTAGGCGTACTAGTACGTCAAAAACCCTGGGTCGTAAGCCGTACTAGTACGGCAGAAACCCTCAAAAGGTTAAGTGCGACTGTGAAATAAGCCACCATGGGCAGGGAGTGTAGCAGGCAGGCAGGGAGTGTAGCATGGAACCAGGGAGTATAGAAGGGAGGCAGGGAGTGTGGTAGGGAAACAGGGAGTGTGGAAGGGAGGGAGGGAGTGTAGCAGGGGAAACAGGGAGTGTGGAAGGAAGGCAGGAAGTGTAGCAGGCAGGCAGGGAAGTAACCCCAGAGAGGGCTTTGATACCTGAAGTCCTTATGGAGGGGGATTCCCCTTCCAAACAATAATCAGTCCCTTCTCTCCATAAGCCAACAAGAGTCTTCAATAAAGGTATATAATAGTGATTTAAATGTTCATTTATTTAATTTATTTAGTTCTCATTGTTTTGTGTATGTAAAACTATAATTAATCTTTAAAAAAAAATGTATTTTCTGTTAATAGTTTTGGGTGTCTGGGATGGATTAATTGTCTTTACATTAATTCTTAAGGGAAATATTGCCTAAAATTTAGGCCGTTTCGAATTTAGGCCAGCCATCTGGAACAGATAACAGCCGAAAAACGAGGTCCCACTGTACTAGGATAGGGCATGTAAGTATTCTCATACATTTAGTAAAGATCACCTCTCATTGAGGTGCTTTTGATCAAAGAAACTCGACCTGCTTTCACATTCTTTCAATTTAACCCGAATTCCTCCTATTTTTTCCAGGTGCTATATGACTCCTCTGTGGGTTTAGCACTTTCCCGTGAATGGAATATTAATAGTAAATATAAGCACTAAACCTGTATGGGTCACAGCACTACAGGTAAACATGCGAAAGTAGGACTGTGCGAAGTCTTGGAGTGAGGGGCACGGGTATGCTAGGGTATAGGTAGGTGGTAGGGAAGAGTGCAAGAGTAAAAATTTATACCATGGTAAAACAGATTACTTTCTGTTGAAAGCTTAAGTGTATATGCATAAAACTGGGACTTACAACAAGGTTATTTAGTGTGTTGGCAGTGTAGACATTGGAAGTGAATCTACATCAGTTTTTCTCACATTGCGTGTAAATAACCACAATGTACAGTGGACCCCCGCATAACGATTACCTCCGAATGCGACCAATTATGTAAGTGTATTTATGTAAGTGCGTTTGTACGTGTATGTTTGGGGGTCTGAAATGGACTAATCTACTTCACAATATTTCTTATGGGAACAAATTCGGTCAGTACTGGCACCTGAACATGCTTCTGGAGTGAAAAAATATCATTAACCGGGGGTCCACTGTACTTTGTATTTGCGAGATAGTAACAAGCAAGTGTTAGGTGGTTTGTGACTTAAGCATGCTAATTTTATCACACTAATGTAGCTTTTTCATTAACAGGTACATCACTTAAATATGGCACTGCTTGTCTGGCTCTGGTGGCGAAGTGATTTGGCAGCAGCAGTTCGACCCATTGTAGCTGTGTTGATTGCAGGCTGTATTTACAGACCACTCTTACCCCAAATGCTGGCAATTTTGCTTGGTTCTCGTCCACTTGGCTTTGGCCTCTTGGCTGCCTGTGCAACACCTACACTGTGTACAGCTCTTATAGCATGTCACATCTTCATCACACACAGTGCATCTTTCCGCTGAAAGTAAGACTACAAATTATTTTTGTAGTGTGTGCTTTTGATTATAACAATTTTGTAGTGTGTGTGTGTATACCAGGATTTACATGCAGATGTATAAAAGGTCTATGTGGATCTTTGCTGTTTAATTGAACCTGTATTGTACATCCTCTCCTTACTTAACAACGGAGTTCTGTCCCTAAGACCACATTGGTAAACGAATTCGTTGCTAAGCAAGGAGCATACTATAATGGTAGTGGGTTTGTGTCAACCATCTTCGATATTATTTTAATGTCGCCTTTACACCATTTATAACATTTTCAGTATATTTTTAAATTAAATGCTTATAGTGTACTGTATATTGGAATAAACAGAATAGAGGAAATCAGCTTAATTTAAATTATTTAGGTATGCATACTGGTCAGAGCCCATTGCAAGTCCGAGTCGTTGGTAAATGAGTACATCGCTAAGCAAGGAGAGGCTATATATTCATTTTGTTGCATATGCGAATTAACTTTGCAGAAAATACTGTATGTAAAGTAGGCATCATAAATATGTATGACCATAAGTATGCCTCTAGCACTAAATCTACAAGGGTCATACAGCACTTTCAAGGCAGGATGGGCTATAGATGAAATAGGCAAAGATCAAACCAACAGGGCTGAGGAGTATGCAAGAGGCAGAGTCAGTAAGGGTAGTGGGGAGTTTAGGTGAGGAACACGTACATATTTCAGTATATATTTAAAATATGGTGCTGTATAGCCCTTGTGGCTTAGCACTTCTTTTTGATTATAATAATAATTTAAAATATGGTGGTCTCATTTTTTGTGTGATATGTTTGTTCATGCATGTGCATAATTATGATCTCTACTGTACATAACAGACATGGCCTTAAAATCCACAGTTCTGCAGTAAAATGCTGAATATCTTGTGAGGATACTGATTATAAACCTTTATTGTATAAAATTTTATTTTTTTTTTTACAACAGAATATGTTAGATATCATATTCTTCATACAAAATATACACACAAAAAAATCAGATTACTGTGACTGCAGAGGTGCCACTCTTGCACAATGACTAAAGAATTAGGATCTTTAGTATTTAAAGGCATGCACTGAATAAGGGCACATTAACTGGATTCAGTCATCATCATATAAACATAAAAAGTATGTTGAATATTGAATCAATAGCAAATAGTTATGTAGGGTATTTCCTCAGTACAATACAATATTAAGCAAAAAAAATTTATATACTGCATTTCATTTCAAGCTACAAAATATTTCCACTTAGGAACTCTTCACAACATAACATGCACACAACAGCACCAGGATAAATACTGATGCATTGTTAATCAGATATAGCATCCTTCCATACAAATGTGAGAGGTTTATTATCCTAGGCCAAGTTTATGAATATTCAGCAAGAGTGGAACATAACTAACTGAAAATAGGAACCAGGTATTAGTTTGATGAGCAAGAGCTTACCCCATCATGGGAAATGTTTTTAGAATATTAATGTTACTACAAAGTATAGCAATGTAAATGTAACAATGTTTTTCCACACTTGCTGAATAATACATCTCAAGTATGCATACTACTTGTTATAACAGAAAAGATGATATGTTGCTTCTTGTTAATAACAGCTTCACAGTGAACAGTTGAGCTGTTGGTAGGCTAAGGCTAGGGAAGGATACAGGAATAACTACAAGTAGCAAACTAGATGGGCTATCAATGATTTAAATACTCTACATACCCTGAGGAATTGTACCTCAGCCACCTCAACATTATCCTTATGTTCTCAAAAAAGGTACAAAACACATAAGTGGATAACTATGGAAAACATAACAGTTAATTACAACTTTAACAATTTTACACAATATTCAATGAAGATTGTCAATCCTTAGTTTAATGGCTATTGTAAATTTTTCCACTGGACTACAGTAGGCCCAAGAGATCTATTGTAATCCACATGTAAAATTTACCCAAGGGATCCTTTGAAGCATACACATGAGGCTAGAAAGGGCAGGGAGATCAATCTGCATTTTTTTTTTATTTTAGGGTTAGTAATGATTAGTCAACAATAAGCAGTGGCTGCTATCAAGGCTTTGCAGTTAAAAATAAATATCTATGCAAGTTAGTTCAATTAAGAAAATTAGTATCATTAATTGATTAAAAAAAAAACTAAGGAGTGAGACACTCTCCATATACAACAGGATAAAGCTATTTTTAATACTAAAGTTTAAGGAAGGGTTGTAGTCTTAGCTAATCTTATTTTGATATTTTTAATTTAAAAAAAATCATAGTACTAAAACAGTAAAACAATTATATCTTACAACTGACTTGAGTATTAACAAAAATACATGTTAAGAAAACTAATGTCTACAAAGAAACCACTAAATTATGCTAGACAGTACCAATGCACATCACAAAAAACTTTTCACTGGAATAGTTTACCCCTCATTAAATACAGTTTCCCCACACCTGAGACCTTAGTAATTTCTTCAAACTTACTGCAGTGGAAAGTTAAGCTACACAACAAAAAGCACAATATAAGCAAACTACCTTTCTGCCCTTAACCTCAAATGTCTTCAACCAGAGGCTGATAAAGTAATGGCACCTCCAATAACTATGTTAGATGGATATTGAGCAGTAAAAATATTAACAAGGTCTCTATCTTGAGTGGTCCCCAGTCTTTATTAGTATAGCAAGAAGGCCAGTTACTGTTTTCAAGTTGCCTCATGATTGAAGATACCCAGCCTCATTTAAGAAAATGCTTATAAGTATGCAGGCACTCATCATACAACCAACCAATGCACTTCCATGTGCATAAGGTTTGCCCTTGAGCACTAGAAACTCATACTTGTTATTGGCTTTCTTAATGAGGCCAACAAACTCCCAGCCAGCTGAGAAGGCAAATTTGTCTCTGGAGAGTTCATGAATACCTTTAGTCTCTTTGAAGAATAATAACCATTTATATTAGTAATAGTTCAACAAAATCAATGGAAAAGGATTTCTCTAAAGTTAATATAAAGTATGTACTTTTGTGACTGAACTCTCCAGGCTTTTTTTTTATTTGCAGTCTAATCAGGCAACTGTTTGAAAGTATCGACTATGCTGGTTGTTGCGCCAAAAAATCCCTTGGGCAGTATCCTAGAAGCGATCTTTGGGAAGTGTTGACATTTCCGACTCGTGAAGGAACTGAATTTCCTGAAGGTCCATAAATTTCTCTTGATCCTTTATATGTGCATAATTTGCAGCTAGACACATCAGATAGTGCACCTGGAAAAGAATAAACAAATGCTCATTCATGAAACTGGATATGACTATTATACTGAAAAAAAAAAAAAATTGCAATGGGTCATTCAGGGATGAAACTGGATAGTTAAGTGTAACGACATTAATGGAACTGAATACGTCTTTTAATACTTGAATAATATACAGGTACAATTTACTCATAATTTGAGTTAATGTTCATGCATTATAAATCAGCAAACAAAATGATACTCACCAGAGAGAGAATAACCAAGAATGCTGAAACTGATGCCAAAATAAACATAATTTCAGCATTATTTACATAGTCTTTGCAGAACAACTTCCTTTCGCCAGGACATACTCTCTTATCCTCCTCAGGTGTTCCAGCAGGGAAGAGAAAACCTGCACAAGATATATACATATTTAAAAGATATATAACTATGATGCACTGTCCACAACAGACAAGTCTTTAGGTAGGCCTATACAAATTTACCCTGTTAATTCTTTGTTTTTAGTGCAAATAACTGACGATTGCCTAATTTTTATGATAAAAATGCCACCATGAGAAACATTTTAGTATGAATTTTCACTGTTTTCTATATACACTAGAATGGGTTGTACATAATTACAGTGGTACCCCGAGAGGGGCCACAGATATATCAGATCACTTTCTAGTTGTAGCTACACTGAGAGTAAAAGGTAGATGGGATACAACGAGAATAGAAGCATCAGGGAAGAGAGAGGTGAAGGTATATAAACTAAAAGAGGAGGCAGTTAGGGTAAGATATAAATAGCTATTGGAGGATAGATGGGCTAATGAGAGCATAGGCAATGGGATCGAAGAGGTATGGGGCAGGTTTAAAAATGTAGTGTTGGAGTGTTCAGCAGAAGTTTGTGGTTACAGGAAGGGGGTGCGGGAGGGAAGAGGAGCGATTGGTGGAATGATGATGTAAAGAGAGTAGTAAGGGAGAAAAAGTTAGCATATGAGAAGTTTTTACAAAGTAGAAGTGATCCAAGGAGGGAAGAGTATATGGAGAAAAAGAGAGAGGTTAAGAGTGTGGTGAAGCAATGTAAAAAGAGAGCAAATGAGAGAGTGGGTGAGATGTTATCAACAAATTTTGTTGAAAATAAGAAAAAGTTTTGGAGTGAGATTAACAAGTTAAGGAAGCCTAGAGAAAAAATGGATTTGTCAGTTAAAAATAGGAGAGGAGAGTTATTAAATGGAGAGTTAGAGGTATTGGGAAGATGGAGGGAATATTTCGAGGAATTGTTAAACGTTGATGAAGATAGGGAAGCTGTGATTTCGTGTATAGGGCAAGGAGGAATAACATCTTGTAGGTGTGAGGAAGAGCCAGTTGTGAGTGTGGGGGAAGTTCGTGAGGCAGTAGGTAAAATGAAAGGGGGTAAGGCAGCTGGGATTGATGGGATAAAGATAGAAATGTTAAAAGCAGGTGGGGATGTAGTTTTGGAGTGGTTGGTGCAATTATTTAATAAATGTATGGAAGAAGGTAAGGTACCTAGGGATTGGCAGAGAGCACGCATAGTTCCTTTGTATAAAGGCAAAGGGGACAAAAGAGAGTGCAAAAATTATAGGGGAATAAGTCTGTTGAGTATACCTGGTAAAGTGTATGGTAGAGTTATTATTGAAAGAATTAAGAGTAAGACGGAGAATAGGATAGCAGATGAACAAGGAGGCTTTAGGAAAGGTAGGGGGTGTGTGGACCAGGTGTTTACAGTGAAACACATAAGTGAACAGTATTTAGATAAGGCTAAAGAGGTCTTTGTGGCATTTATGGATTTGGAAAAGGCATATGACAGGGTGGATAGGGGGGCAATGTGGCAGATGTTGCAGGTGTATGGTGTAGGAGGTAGGTTACTGAAAGCAGTGAAGAGTTTTTACGAGGATAGTGAGGCTCAAGTTAGAGTATGTAGGAAAGAGGGAAATTATTTCCCAGTAAAAGTAGGCCTCAGACAAGGATGTGTGGTGTCACCATGGTTGTTTAATATATTTATAGATGGGGTTGTAAGATAAGTAAATGCGAGGGTATTGGCAAGAGGCGTGGAGTTAAAAGATAAAGAATCACACAAAGTGGGAGTTGTCACAGTTGCTCTTTGCTGATGACACTGTGCTCTTGGGAGATTCTGAAGAGAAGTTGCAGAGATTGGTGGATGAATTTTGTAGGGTATGCAAAAGAAGAAAATTAAAAGTGAATACAGGAAAGAGTAAGGTTATGAGGATAACAAAAAGATTAGGTGATGAAAAATTGGATACCAGATTGGAGGGAGAGAGTATGGAGGAGGTGAATATATTCAGATATTTGGGAGTGGACGTGTCAGCGGATGGGTCTATGAAAGATGAGGTGAATCATAGAATTGATGAGGGGAAAAGGGTGAGTGGTGCACTTAGGAGTCTGTGGAGACAAAGAACTTTGCCATACCCCCGGCCGGGATTGAACCCGCGGTCAAAGTCTCAAAACTCCAGCCCGTCGCGTTAGCCACTAGACCAGCTAGCCACAATAAGATTCATCCAACTAGGTATATTTCTACACCATAGGAAGGTTAGCACAGGCACCTCTGTGACCACAAATTCAAGTTTTTACAGACGAATCTCCAGCTAGCATGGCCGTGACGGGCTAACGCGACGGGCTGGAGTTTTGAGACTTTGACCGCGGGTTCAATCCCGGCCGGGGGTATGGTTTGTTTGCAATCGTGTCATTACGATTTCTTGAGTCAAAGAACTTTGTCCTTGGAGGCAAAGAGGGTGTGAAGCATGGGTGATGAATGTTGCAGCGAGGAGAAGGCTGGAGGCAGTGGAGATGTCATGTCTGAGGGCAATGTGTGGTGTGAATATAATGCAGAGAATTCGTAGTTTGGAAGTTAGGAGGAGGTGCGGGATTACCAAAACTGTTGTCCAGAGGGCTGAGGAAGGGTTGTTGAGGTGGTTCGGACATGTAGAGAGAATGGAGCGAGACAGAATGACTTCAAGAGTGTATCAGTCTGTAGTGGAAGGAAGGCGGGGTAGGGGTCGGCCTAGGAACGGTTGGAGGGAGGGGGTAAAGGAGGTTTTGTGTGCGAGGGGCTTGGACTTCCAGCAGGCATGCGTGAGCTTGTTTGATATGAGTGAATGGAGACAAATGGTTTTTAATACTTGACGTGCTGTTGGAGTGTGAGCAAAGTAACATTTATGAAGGGGTTCAGGGAAACCGGCAGGCCGGACTTGAGTCCTGGAGATGGGAAGTACAGTGCCTGCACTCTGAAGGAGGGGTGTTAATGTTGCAGTTTAAAAACTGTAGTGTAAAGCACCCTTCTGGCAAGACAGTGATGGAGTGAATGATGGTGAAAGTTTTTCTTTTTCGGGCCACCCTGCCTTGGTGGGAATCGGCCAGTGTGATAATAATTAAAAAAAAAAAACCGAGTTTCGGCCATAATTCGTTCCAGAAGGCAGTTCGAGTGCCGTTATCAAACGAATTTGCTCCCATAAGGAATAAGGTGAATTAGATTAGTCCATTTCAGACTCCCAAAATACACTTACAATAATACATGTACATAATTGTTCGAGTTGGGAGCTGTACGAAACTCAAAGAGTACCAGTATCTATTTAGATTTTTGGTAAATAATAAAAAAAAAGGCACAATACCGTGACTGGAACAATACACAAATAACCCGCACATAGAAGAGAGGAGCTTACGACGACGTTTCGGTCCGACTTGGACCATTTACAAAGTCATGGTCCAAGTCGGACCGAAATGTTGTCGCAAGCTCCTCTCTTCTATGTGCGGGTTATTTGTGTATAGATATTTGGTAATTATTGTATCCCATTCTAGAGTATAATTATAAAGAGCACTGAAAATTTATAAAACATTCCTAATGGTTAAAATTCTCAATTACAGTGAGTTTTGAATACTTATTTGTCCAAGTTTCTGAAAACCACTCTTAATTGCTTAGCTTATGTTACTTATGTTATTGTATGTGTACTTCAGGAAACTGGTTTGGGATAATTATCATTCCTAGGTCATTTACTTCTCCGGTTTCCTTGAGCACCTCTGTTTGCCCTCAATGGTATTGTCCATCTCCTTTTCCAGTCTCCCAGCTTCATGAATGTTTTTTTTTTTTTTGCCAAGGTCAAACTACTCCAGTAACAATTGAATAGACTAATCCTGAAGTCTGTCTGCAGCCTCCTTTTATACAAGTATGAAATGGATGGATGGATTTCATTTAAAGTACTGTACATTATTATTATAATCAAGGGGGAAGTGCTAAACCCGGAGGATTATACAGCGCCTGGGGGGGGGATGTGGAAGGCATTCAGGCTTAATTCGGGGAACTGGAGCACATATCCAATTCCCTAAATCAAGAGCCCCTCACCAACATCAAGGAACCTTCCTTGAGGGGTAAAGTACTGTACAGTACTGTGTTTGGATATTAACCCTTTCAGGGTCCAAGGCCAAAATCAGAAGGGGTGCCCCCAGTGCCCAAGAAATTTTGAAAGAAAAAAAAAATATTTTTTTCTTACAGAATTAAAGAGTATATTTTTGTGAGGTAATAAAACAAAAAACAAAAAATTTCTGATCAGTACTTACAGAGATACAGTACCGAGAAGTTGACCCAAAATGACAGGGTGGCGACAACATCGACGATTTCCACATACACGCATTACTTTATTTTACGTTTTTTATAGTTTTTTCTTTTCTAATTTTTTTTCTTTTCCTACTAACATTTGGGGCTTGAGAGACCAATAATGTATATATATATAAACTCACTGTATTGAACACAATAACCACACTAAAGTTATCATAATATTGTTTACCACCTTTATTACAATAAACATGCACAAATCTCGTATAATACTAATGTTCTATCATATATTTACATATATACAATCACTAGACATGTTTTTAGAACTGCTGCAGCTTGTGGAACTCCTTGAAACAAGGCACCATGCACAGAGGTACCTTACATTCCTCGCACATAAACCAAGTGTCTTTGCGTCTTGTTGCCATCATTTTGTTTGTGCACAGACAACACATCTCTTCTGAGCAAATTTCTTCTTAGTTGCAGGAAGCTGTATTATGAAGTGATCACCTTCCCTCCTCAAACGCTTGGGTATATCCTGAGGAGTTTGAGGACGGTTTTGTATAGCAGGTGTTGTTACCTGGTATTTCATTACAAGTTGTCTGACAACAGACAAACAAAATTCACCATACGGTGGTCTGTTGCCAGTCTTCACTTGGTACATATATGCATTGAGCATTGAAATGTCCACGAGATGGAAGAAAAGTTTCATATACCACTTGTAACTCTTACGAACACAATCAACAAAGCCAATCTGCATATCACATTTGTCAACCAAGTGCATGTTTTGTGTATAATCAATCACTGTCACTGGTTTTCAAATATATTCATTAGTCATTCTATCAGCTTTGACACTGTCTTGCATTTCGTTACGGTGAATGGTTGTCAACAATGTGACATCTCGTTTGTCATGCCATGATGTCAATGGCAGTAAACACCTGCACCTCATCACCACGAGTGCCTGCGTTGAACCTGGGCATATGTTTACGATTAGAACGCACTGTGCCACACACATCTGTCTTGTTCACTCACAAGAAATCACTGAGTAAAGGGCTTGTGTACCAGTTATCGGTATATAATGTATGCCCCTTACCAAGATAAGGTGCCATTCATGCTTCTCACTACGTCACCTGAGACCCCCAATAACATCCTAGTATCTTTCAATGTTTTACTTCCCGTGTATACAACAATATCCAATACCAGGCCACTGTCACAGTCACAGAGTACAAACAGTTTTATACCAGAGCATTTCCTCTTGCTCGGTATATACTGTTTGAATGACAGTTTACCTTAGAACAAAATCAAAGTTTCGTCAAGTACAAGATTCTCGAATGGATAAAAGTACATGTTGAACTTTTCTTTCAGATACATAAAAACATTTCTAATCTTGTATAACCTGTCACTTCTGTCAGACCTGGTTTTGTCAGAGAAGTGCAACATATATAACAGTAAGATAAACCTGCTCACTGGGATGATTTCACTGAAGACCAGGGTAGAAATTAGCCTATCTGTGGAACAGTATGCTTTTATATTATGCTTATAGACATGAGGTATAAGCATTATTGTTGCAAAAAGCAAATACATTTCTGTAACCGTCGTCTCTTTCCACTGGTGTAGTCTTGACTGTGGTGATATCATCGTATTTGCCATGGTGTACTCAAAATACTTGTTACTTTCCCTGACAATAGTTTCCATCAAGGGCTGTTCAAGTAGTAGTTCAAAAAATTCCATTTCATTGGCAGTGGTTCCAAGGGGACAAGTAGGTAGAATTCCACTTTGAGAGTCATCAAAGTGGTGGGGCTTGGGAACAAAATTGGTATTTTGCTGCCAATCCCAGATATGGTTTGCTGGTGGATACTGGACATCATAGGCTGGTTGTGCTGGTAGTTATGGTTGTGGTGGGCTGGTGGCTGACGCTCTACTTTGTCCTTGAACTGAGGAGTCAGCAGCGTGGGTCCCAGCCTGGGCTGGCGAGTCATGCATGGCCGTGGCACTACCATCACCACTACCACCACCTACTGATGCCTGTGGTCTATCCATGCCAAGTGTAGCCACATCATCCTCACTTTCACTATCAATTCCTGGTGTAGGGCCACAGGATGTACTCCGTCCCCTGGGCACTGCATAGGGAACACTACCCGAGTGCATGAAGCGGCGTATATACCGACGCTTCACTGGTGAATATGTTTCCTCACTATTGCTACTCGAATGATCGTCAAGAGCAATAAAATCATAATCCACGTCACTATCATCATCATTACTGACGTCAGAGGCCTGGCCACGCGAAAATAATAGCTTTCTCTTGCGATGAGGTACAACTGACCGTGACTGAGGAGTGCCCACACCAGAAGTATAAGGTTGAGGATCGTCAGGGTTTTCTGCACTATTATCGATATCCTGGTCATTCCTTTCAGTCACTAACTGATCAAAGCCAAAGAATTCATCTTCATTTCCACTTCCATCAGAGTCAGAACTATCAGATAGGAAGAGGAGAGTCCCAATTTTCTTTGGAGTGAGAGCTGCCCTGCGACGAGGCATGGTGAACAAAGGTAACTGAACCGGTGTTCCCAGAATGCTATGCGGGCACCTATAATTTTTGTTTACAGAGCACACACACACCACGTAGACCCGTTCTCTCACATGTAGGCCCACCAGCATTTTCGCGCTAAATTTGACGCCGCTAGAATTTTGGCGTAGATTTACAGTTTGGACCCTGAATGTACAGCTGTAGATCTACGGCACGGACCCTGAAAGGGTTAAGAAAGGTTTTGATAGTCTCAAAGATTACAGTACAACTCTGGAAACTACAAAACTTAGGAATTGGGGGTGTGCCAAAGTATCCATATTGATTGTATCTGCTAATTTTGATGGTATAGGTATTAATCTAAAATTGAGTATTGGAATTGGTGGGTATTGAAATTTTGATGGTATCTGTATCAGTATCGGTGGGTATTGTCTAATTTTGATGGTATTGGTATCAGCATTGGCCTAAAACTGAATATCAGTAAACATTTTGGCATCCCATCCCTAACAGGAATAAAATGCAAGCTATTAAAGTGAATATGAGATTTCTGTTTGAAAGGAAAATGCAAGCATGAGCGTGATATGGTATAAAGAAAAAAATCTTCATGGAATAATATCACCAGTGAGGTGCCACGTGGATCAGAGCTGCCTTGATAATTGTGTTAGCAGATTCCCAGAATGAATAAAAAACATAACCATGTTTACCAATACTATAAAAATCCTATGCAAGTCAAAAATTATCACTGAGAAGATCTGTATAGGTTGGGAAAGTGGTATGGTAGATAATTGACAGAATTTCATGTGCCTAAGTTCTGTCTACTAATAAAAATGGGAGATGTTAGGTAAGACACATATGCAACAGTTAGGTATCTTTATTTCGAAACGTTTCGCCTACACAGTAGGCTTCTTCAGTCGAGTACAGAAAGGTTGATAGAAGCAGAAGATACTTGAAGACGATGTAATCAGTCCATCACCCTTAAAGTTTTGAGGTGGTCAGTCCCTCAGTCTGGAGAAGAGCATTGTTCCGTTGTCTGAAACAATATGAAGTTGAAGTGACAGAATGGGGCCTTTATATAGTGCCAGGAGGTGAGACGTAGGTTGCTTTGGGAGGGCAGGTCCTTCTCAAACCCAGCCGTTCTCACTAGTAGAGGTTGTCGAAGTGGTCTGTACCAAGATACCCTTGTGTTGCAGTGTCTGACAGAATGAACATTAAAATGGTATGAAATACCGACAGATTGTTAGGTAAGACACATATGCAACAGTTAGGTTGCATATGGTATTTCATACCATTTTAATGTTCATTCTGTCAGACACTGCAACACAAGGGTATCTTGGTACAGACCACTTCGACAACCTCTACTAGTGAGAACGGCTGGGTTTGAGAAGGACCTGCCCTCCCAAAGCAACCTACGTCTCACCTCCTGGCACTATATAAAGGCCCCATTCTGTCACTTCAACTTCATATTGTTTCAGACAACGGAACAATGCTCTTCTCCAGACTGAGGGACTGACCACCTCAAAACTTTAAGGGTGATGGACTGATTACATCGTCTTCAAGTATCTTCTGCTTCTATCAACCTTTCTGTACTCGACTGAAGAAGCCTACTGTGTAGGCGAAACGTTTCAAAATAAAGATACCTAACTGTTGCATATGTGTCTTACCTAACAATCTGTCGGTATTTCATACCATTTTAATGTTCATTCTGTCAGACACTGCAACACAAGGGTATCTTGGTACAGACCACTTCGACAACCTCTACTAGTGAGAACGGCTGGGTTTGAGAAGGACCTGCCCTCCCAAAGCAACCTACGTCTCACCTCCTGGCACTATACAAAGGCCCCATTCTGTCACTTCAACTTCATATTGTTTCAGACAACGGAACAATGCTCTTCTCCAGACTGAGGGACTGACCACCTCAAAACTTTAAGGGTGATGGACTGATTACATCGTCTTCAAGTATCTTCTGCTTCTATCAACCTTTCTGTACTCGACTGAAGAAGCCTACTGTGTAGGCGAAACGTTTCGAAATAAAGATACCTAACTGTTGCATATGTGTCTTACCTAACAATCTGTCGGTATTTCATACCATTTTAATGTTCAAAAATGGGAGATAGTGAAAACAGGCATCATAAAAACTCTAATGTGTAAGAAATACTTCAGTAAAAGACATTAATGAAAACAACCTAAGCATCACAACTGACAAAAGATTGTCACCAACAGGCCATATACAGTATAGTAGTATAAACGAAATTTTGATATATGTAGTACAGTACTATAAATGAAATTGTGAGAAACTTGTCTGCTTCACTGGCAAACTTTACAATCATCTTCAGATATAAAAGGAAAAAATTATAAAAATGCGAGGTTAAAATTGGAGTATGCAATAGTGGTGTGCTGTTTGCACATGAGAAATTATGCAAGTTATTAGGAAAGGATGGAAACGCCAAAAATGTCCTCATAATAAAAAGATGAAAGAAGAAAACCACGTATAAGGTAATAAATGGATATGAAATAGATAAATATTTCTTAGCACTAACAAGAGGCCACACTTGTAAACTGAGACATGCCAGAAGGATACTGTTATTCAGTGTTGAATAAAGAAATGTGATACAAGAGAAGGTAGGCAAGTGCTACATCCAATGAAGTGATACAACCACTGTAGCTACAAAGAGGTAATCTCCATCTCACAACACAAAACACTGCATTAAGGTTAACAATGAAATTAAATACTTACTAAACTGGTTGTATTCTATACATTCATTCTGAGGGATGTGTTGACATTGGAACCACGCAAGTGTGTAGAAGAGTGTCACAATGATGAGTGCAGCAAACATCAACAGCCATGCCAGTGACAGCAGGTATGTGATGCCCATAAACTAGTAAAATGGAGAACATATGAATTTCAATGTTCTGCTTAAAAAATTACTGATGTCAATAGGAGCAACACAAATAATAATGGAGGATATTGCATTATATGGAGTCACAAATAAATAGAAGTGGTATTGTTCAGTTATATATATATATATATATATATATATATATATATATATATATATATATATATATATATATATATATATATATATATATATATATATATATATATATATATATATATATATATATATATATATATATATATATATATATATATATATATATATATATATATCTCCATGAGTGCATTTAGTGATTATTACACATAGAATACATGAGTAGGTTTTGAAAACTACACAAAATGATGACTGGGGAAACTCATACAGGAAAAAATTGACCTGAATAATTCAAAGGGATGAAAGTATATTTTGAAACATCCCATTGTAGAGTATCTGACAGATGTGGGGCTTGTATAAAAGAAATGAAAATTCAATGGAAATATGGGAGGTGTGTGTATTCAGTGCAAATATAGGAGAGCACCCCAATACAGTTAAATATAAAAAGGCAAGCTATGGTAGAAGAATAAGGTTATGGAGAGTGATCATCAATGGAAATTAATGGCAAGAAAAAATGGCATGTAAAATATGAATCCAAATCAACAGAATGACTTACAGACTTCAAGCAGTCTAATGAAGTGGGTGTAGTGTTAGTACGAGATAGCACATACTGAAGACTTGAGCTAATACTAGGCTGACAGTGGCAAAAGAAAAAGAATGTATTTGAGGAAGAAAATAGAAATAACAAAAGTTAAGCAGAGGAAGAGAATGTATGTCATGATATGTGCAGCCACTATAGTGTGTTGCTGATAATAATATAATCAAGGGAAGTGCTAAACCAAAAAGGGTCATACGGCACGCATTGACAATAATGCATACCAAATAAAGTGAGACATACATAAAATTAATTTTCTTAAGTTTTAATAATATAAAAATTTTACTTTGTAAAAACTGGTCAGTTAAGCCTAGTATCTAACTGGTTTATAATTTGTTACTATTGTAGTTAATACAATTTCTGTAACTATATTCATTCACTATACCAGAAATATATAACTAGTTCAGTATTTCTATAGCTTACAAAAAAAAATCTGTATTACTCATTAGCACATTTTGTGGCAGTCTCAGAATATACGGTTGTAATGTATTAATAATTAACAAAGAAGTCTTGAGATATTACCAGAAAATAATGATTTACTCCCTCTTAAGTTTCTTAAAAAAATTACACTACTGTCAATACTGTGTAACTAAAACTTTCAAGAGTATAGTGCTTTGATGCCAGTGAAGAAATTTTTATTCAAAGATTTGGAGCTATATTACCCTTCCTTGAATCAAATCTGTTTCCTCAAGGTGCTGTATGATCCCTATGGGTTTAGTGTCCACCCCTATGGATGTAATCTCATCATCAGTAATACAAAAAACAAAATTTCATTATTTTTTTTATCACAGTTCCTTTGCACAGTACTTACAATTGCACATGAAATCCTGCCACCAACTCTTCCTCGCCATGTTCTGTAGACCTTGTTTCTAGTGTCCCCAGTAGAGAGGCATCCTACAAACAGGATCATTAATCCTAGACCACCCATGCCTGCTCCAACTACCATGAATGTTAGCTGAACAGGCTCCACCCTGAAATAGAGGGAAGAATTAAATTATACAAAGAAACTGAAGATATGAAAAAATGTAATCAATTATGTTTTTGTCTGCTGTGACTTGATAATGGTGCAGGATGGACTGAAACATCATGAGTTTCCTTTCCTAAGTGCAAGTTATCTGTCAGTTGTTCCAACCATAGTTTTGATATGATTTTTTTTTTACTCTTTTTTTATAACTAATTACAGTATATAACATAACATACAGTACATTATATACAATAGTAGGTACAGTATATTTAAAACTGGTCAGAACATATTAGTTTTAACTCTACAAGGAGAATTACAAAATAGGTAACTGTACACGTTTATGTTCACCTGCACGTATGTATGACACATGCACATGATACAGCCCACGAGTTTAAGAGGGAGTGAATCTAAAGAGTGGCAAGTTAAGAGGCAGACACAGGATCAGAGAATGCAATAAAGATACCCAAGAGCTTTCTTGATAGTTGTGACAGAACCCACAGGCATAACACCAGACACAAACATCTCTACGACATTCCCCATGTCCGACTGAACCTTTATAAAAATTCAATGTATGTCAAAGGCCCTAAAATCTGGAACACCCTACCTGAGAACTCTAGAACTGCAGACACATTCATCACCTTCAAAACTACCATTAGAAAACATCTTATCTCCCTGATAAACCCCATCAACTAACTACACGAATACCACCTGGTGGTTCACACTTACACTCACTCACCCATTTGACCATAAACAGAAATATTAATCTCAATCTTAAAATAATGAATCCTATGATACTCCAATACTGAAACTATGTACTGTGCCAAAACAAAAGCATTCACATTGCTAAACTCACAAACTAGTATTTAGTCACTTAGCCATAATACCAACTTACCTCATAATTTGTAATATTTTAAAATAAAGAATTAAACTAAGTCTGCCCGAAATGCCTAGCCATGCTAGGCGTTCTAGTGGTACACTCTGTAATCATTATTTAACTACATGTAAACCACATGAAGGGGTTCAGGGAAACCGGCAGGCCGGACTTGAGTCCTGGAGATGGGAAGTACAGTGCCTGCACTCTGAAGGAGGGGTGTAAATGTTGCAGTTTAAAAACTGTAGTGTAAAGCACCCTTCTGGCAAGACAGTGATGGAGTGAATGATGGTGAAAGTTTTTCTTTTTCGGGCCACCCTGCCTTGGTGGGAATCGGCCAGTGTGATAATAAAAAAAAAAATAATGTAAACCACACAACAACCAAATTCTGTAAATTCAACATTGTAATCTTTATAGAGAATAAACTTTGAATTGAATTGAATTCACCTCATCTTTCATAGACCCATCCGCTGACACGTCCACTCCCAAATATCTGAATACATTCACCTCCTCCATACTCTCTCCCTCCAATCTGATATCCAATCTTTCATCACCTAATCTTTTTGTTATCCTCATAACCTTACTCTTTCCTGTATTCACTTTTAATTTTCTTCTTTTGCACACCCTACCAAATTCATCCACCAATCTCTGCAACTTCTCTTCAGAATCTCCCAAGAGCACGGTGTCATCAGCAAAGAGCAACTGTGACAACTCCCACTTTATGTGTGATTCTTTATCTTTTAACTCCACGCCTCTTGACAAGACCCTCGCATTTACTTTTCTTACAACCCCATCTATAAATGTATTAAACAACCACGGTGACATCACACATCCTTGTCTAAGGCCTACTTTTACTGGGAAATAATTTCCCTCTTTCCTACATACTCTAACTTGAGCCTCACTATCCTCATAAAAACTCTTCACTGCTTTCAGTAACCTACCTCCTACACCATACACCTGCAACATTGCCCCCCTATCCACCCTGTCATACTTTTTTTTTTTCAACAAGTCGGCCGTCTCCCACCGAGGCAGGGTGACCCAAAAAAGAAAGAAAATCCCCAAAAAGAAAATACTTTCATCATCATTCAACACTTTCACCACACTCACACATTATCACTGCTTTTGCAGAGGTGCTCAGTATACAACAGTTTAGAAGCATATACGTATAAAGATACACAACATATCCCTCCAAACTGCCAATATCCCAAACCCCTCCTTTAAAGTGCAGGCATTGTACTTCCCATTTCCAGGACTCAAGTCCGACTATATGAAAATAACCGGTTTCCCTGAATCCCTTCACTAAATATTACCCTGCTCACACTCCAACAGATCGTCAGGTCCCAAGTTTCATTCGTCTCCATTCACTCCTATCTAACATGCTCATGCACGCTTGCTGGAAGTCCAAGCCCCTCGCCCACAAAACCTCCTTTACCCCCTCTTTCCAACCCTTTCGAGGACGACCCCTACCCCTCTTTCTTTCCCCTATAGATTTATATGCTTTCCATGTCATTCTACTTTGATCCATTCTCTCTAAATGACCAAACCACCTCAACAACCCCTCTTCTGCCCTCTGACTAATGCTTTTATTAACTCCACACCTTCTCCTAATTTCCACACTCCGAATTTTCTGCATAATATTTACACCACACATTGCCCTTAGACAGGACATCTCCACTGCCTCCAACCGTCTCCTCGCTGCTGCATTTACCACCCAAGCTTCACATCCATATACGAGTGTTGGTACTACTATACTTTCATACATTCCCTTCTTTGCCGCCATAGATAACGTTTTTTGACTCCACATATACCTCAATGCACCACTCACCTTTTTTCCCTCATCAATTCTATGATTAACCTCATCCTTCATAAATCCATCCACCGACACGTCAACTCCCAAGTATCTGAAAACATTCACTTCTTCCATACTCCTCCTCCCCAATTTGATATTCAATTTTTCTTTATCTAAATCATTTGATACCCTCATCACCTTACTCTTTTCTATGTTCACTTTCAACTTTCTACCTTTACACACATTCTCAAACTCATCCACTAACCTTTGCAATTTTTCTTTAGAATCTCCCATAAGCACAGTATCATCAGCAAAAAGTAACTGTGTCAATTCCCATTTTGAATTTGATTCCCCATAATTTAATCCAACCCCTCTCCCGAACACCCTAGCATTTACTTCTTTTACAACCCAATCTATAAATATATTAAACAACCATGGTGACATTACACATCCCTGTCTAAGACCTACTTTTACCGGGAAGTATTCTCCCTCTCTTCTACACACCCTAACCTGAGCCTCACTATCCTCATAAAAGCTCTTTACAGCATTTAGTAACTTACCACCTATTCCATATACTTGCAACATCTGCCACATTGCTCCTCTATCCACTCTATCATATGCCTTTTCTAAATCCATAAATGCAATAAAAACTTCCCTACCTTTATCTAAATACTGTTCTCATACGCCTTTTCCAAATCCATAAATGCCACAAAGACCTCTTTAGTCTTATCTAAATACTGTTCACTTATATGTTTCACTGTAAACACCTGGTCCACACACCCCCTAACTTTCCTAAAGCCTCCTTGTTCATCTGCTATCCTATTTTCCGTCTTACTCTTAATTCTTTCAATAATAACTCTACCATACACTTTACCAGGTACACTCAACAGACTTATCCCCCTATAATTTTTGCACTCTCTTTTGTCCCCTTTGCCTTTATACAAAGGAACTATGCATGCTCTCTGCCAATCCCTAGGTACCTTACCTTCTTCCATACATTTATTAAATAATTGCACCATCCACTCCAAAACTATACCCCCACCTGCTTTTAACATTTCTATCTTTATCCCATCAATCCCGGCTGCCTTACCCCCTTTCATTTTACCTACTGCCTCACGAACTTCCCCCACACTCACAACTGGCTCTTCCTCACTCCTACAAGATGTTATTCCTAATTGCCCTATACACGAAATCACAGATTCCCTATCTTCATCAACATTTAACAATTCCTCAAAATATTGCCTCCATCTTCCCAATACCTCTTACTCTGCATTTAATAACTCTCCTCTCCTATTTTTAACTGACAATTCCATTTGTTCTCTAGGCTTCCTTAACTTGTTAATCTCACTCCAAATCTTTTTCTTATTTTCAACAAAATTTGTTGATAACACCTCACCCATTCAATCATTTGCTCTCTTTTTACATTGCTTCACCACTCTCTTAACCTCTCTCTTTTTCTCCATATACTCTTCCCTCCTTGCATCACTTCTACTTTGTAAAAACTTCTCATATGCTAACTTTTTCTCCCTTACTACTCTCTTTACATCATCATTCCACCAATCGCTCCTCTTCCCTCCCGCACCCACTTTCCTGTAACCACAAACTTCTGCTGATCACTCTAACACTACATTTTTAAGCCTACCCCATACCTCTTCGACCCCATTGCCTATGCTCCCATTTGCCCATCTATCCTCCAATAGCTGTTTATATCTTACCCTAACTGCCTCCTCTTTTAGTTCATAAACCTTCACCTCTCTCTTCCCTGATGCTTCTATTCTCCTTGTATCCCATCTACCTTTTACGCTCAGTGTAGCTACAACTAGAAAGTGATCTGATATATCTGTGGCCCCTCTATAAACATGTACATCCTGAAGTCTACTCAACA